>NC_056746.1:850400545-850568045 GCF_019279795.1 Protopterus annectens | reverse complement strand
CCTGACCCAAGTAAATCTGACCTCAAACTAGGCTATGAATTTAACTCATTTTTTCATATAAACTATTACTACCCTCAACAAGACATTTCCCAATAATAACCCAACTGCTCTACACTCTCCCCCTTTTAACTCACCTCATCTGTTTGAACTCAAACCCATCCCCACTAACTTTATAAAAAACATTTGTCCAGACTTAAGCCTTGTTCTAATGTTCCTGACAATATTCCCTCTTCCTTCCTAAAATGTGCTGCTGATGGCATTGCTCTCCCAATCAGCATTATTATTAACCAATCCATAAAAGAATCATACATCCCCAAACTCTGGCATTCAGCTTATATTCTTCCTTTTCATAAAGGAAGCAAAAATACCAGCATCTCAAAATTTCGCCCCATTGCTTTGCTCTCACCAATCTCCAAAATCCTAGAAAAATGCATCCACCTCATACGTATGCCTTTCCTGACCCAAAACAATCTTCTCACTCCTACCCAGCATGGCTTCCGTCCAAGCCATAGCACAATAACCACTCTACTCTCTTTCCTAGAAACTGTCAATCAAGCCCGAGATTCAGGACACTTGGTTTCTACTGTTTTACTTGATCTGTCTAAAGCCTTTGATACTGTTTCCCACAAGCACCTTCTCTGTCATCTCTCACACCTTAATCTCTCACATAATGCTTTATCCTGGTTCTCCAGCTATCTGACAGATCACAGGCAGTCAAATAGAAGAACTCCATCTCTTCCTTCCTACCTACCCCAACTGGTGTACTACAGGGATCCATCCTTGGGTCAGTGCTTTTTTTTTTTAAATATTTTTATTCATTTCCAAAAACAAGAAAACATGAATGCAGGTTATTTATGACAATGAAGTATTTACAAATTATTTTAAAAGGTAGGCTAAAACCTCTAAACAGATATCAAACATTAAAACCAAAATAAAGTATTTACAAGGGTGTCTATTGTTGACATATAATTGACTTTCTATACAATTGTTTCCTGATTATAATCTGCTGCAGTCATTATTCTCCAGTATTTCAGTTACTTTTTGCCATGCCATGTATAATGATGTAGTTCTTTCAGTTATTCCTTTAATAGTGTTCATTTCCAATTGCGATACTGCTGACACCATATTCATGAATTGCTTAAAAGTTGGAGAAGCTTTGGATTTCCAGTTTGATGTAATGTTCTTCCTTGCAATAGCTAGGAGAGTCCATAAGATTACATATTTTGTTCTTGGCACACAGTCAGGTACAGGTGCATTAAGCAAAATAATAGATTTGGAAATCTGGAATTTATCATTGAATACCATTTGCAGAAAATAATTTATTTTATCCCAATATGGTTTAATCAAATGGCATTCGTAGAAGATATGTTGCCAGTCTGCTTTTATTGATAAATCACATCTCCAGCAGCCAATATTTTTCTTAAACATAAGTTCCATTTTATGAGGGGTTACATAAGATCTTTGTATGAATTGCCATGTAAAAAGTCTCCAATGTAATGAAAGTGATGTCTGCTTTGGAGAGAGAAGAATTAGTTTTTTATCTCTGTCAGTTGGCACATGTCCATTAACTAATCTATAATAATTCCATATTTTGCCATTATTATGCATTTTTATTTTTTTGTTTGTTTTATAAATAGATGATAAGTATCCCTTTCCAGTAATGGGTTGATTCATTAGTAATATTATATGTTCTATAAGGTTAGGAACATTTTGTCTTATTGATGGTTGCATTGTTTCTTGTTTGCTTAATATATACTGTCTTAATTCTTGTACATGTAACCACAAACTATCTTCCATATTTAATTTCTAATTAATCTGGTCTATTGTCAGAGGTTTTCCAGAGTTTAGTAATTGATGCCAATATATTAATCCCTTTTCTTTAAGCATGTTGACTACTTCCATATTAAATGTTATTATATTACCTTGTGTGTACGCTACTGGATATAAAATAAATGACCATGCTTTAATATCAGGATTGCTATTAATAAGATTTTGGAAAATTTTTAATGTATAAGTAATGTATTTGGAACTTATATTTTTATTCTTATGTATCATCATATATTCCTTCATCAGCCATAGAAAATTGTTTGGTATGAAATCTGTATACTTATTTGCTACTACAAATCCTGATTTTAACCAGATTCTCTCATGAACTAGCTTCCATTTTGATGTATATTTTGTATTTAGCCATAATGATATTGTTTTAATAATGGATGAATGCAAATATATTTCTATGTCTGGTAAACCTATGCCACCTATATCCCAATCATCTAGATGATACTTCATAGCTATCCTTGTTTTTTTTGGATACCATAGGAATCTTAGCATTAAATCATTTAATTGTTTTAGGTGCGATTTAGCTGGTGGCAAAGAACAAGCTTGTATGACATAAAGAATTTTTGGAAATATGATCATTTTAATTATATAAAGCCTTTCTTCCATTGAAAAGAAGAATTTATTCCATCTTTGTATTAGATTTTTAATATTATTTAAGGTCTCTTTATAATTTGTTTCAATTGTAGTATCTAAGTTGTTAGTTATTATAATTCCCAAGTATTTAATTATATTATCGGTAGAAATATATTTATGGTATTTTTTATTTAGATCTTTTTTATTAGTATTTATAAGCAATACATTTGTTTTGTTCTCATTAAATTTAAGACTTGAAAAGTTTTGAAAGTTTTGAATTGAGTCCCATAATGCTTTTAAACTGCTATTATTATTTTTTAAGTTAATTAAAATATCATCAGCAAAAAGTTGAATTTTAAGCTCTAGGCTGTTGTCTAGTTGTATTCCTTCAATATTTTTATCCATACATATATTATTTGCTAAGGGTTCAATGACTAGCGCAAACAATAACGGAGAAAGAGGGCAGCCTTGTTTTGTGCCCTTGGTTATTTTAATACATTTAGACAGACAAGATCCCAGTTTTATATAAGCCAATGATTTTTCATATAATGATTTTATTAACAAAGTGAAGTTGTTTGAGAAGCCATATTCTTCTAAAACTAACCACAGATAATCCCAGTTCACTGAATCAAATGCGCTATTTATGTCTAAGCTAATAACATTCATTTTGTTTTTTGTGACATTTATGTAATCAATTAAGGAAATAATTCTTTTAATGTTGTCATAAGTGTTCCTATCTTTTATAAAACCTGTTTGATCCTCCTCTATCAAAAGTGGTAGTAATTGTTTTATTTGAGCAGCATGTATTGCCATAAAAATTTTATAATCTATATTAAGAAGTGAAATGGGTCTGTATGATGAACATTCACTGGGATCTTTATTTTGTTTCAGAATTGGTGATATTAATGTGTACTTCCAAGAAGGAGGAATGTCTTTACCATTTTTTACCGATGTAAAGACATTCAATAACAACAGCAAAGCCTCATTTGATAGTAATTTAAACATTTCTGTGGTGATATTATCTATACCTGGAGCTTTGTTTAATTTTAGCTTATTTACTTCAGCTTTAAGTTCTGTCATTGTTATTTGTTTATCTATTAGTTGTACCTGCTCCTCTACTAACCTAACTTTAACATTGTTTTTGAGAAAAGCTTTCAATACTGAATGTGTTTCTGTTTTCTCATTTTGATTATTAAGTTTATGAAAAAATAGCCTAAAAGCTTCTAGTATTCCTTCTAAATCAGATAGTTTCTTTTTGGTTTCTATATTATGTATTTCCTTGATTTGATTTGTTTTAATAATCTTTTCAGTCCTATTTGTTATTCTTCATTGGTTTCTAGGGTTCATTGAATAGTAACATAGTTTAATTTTTTCTAAGTTGATCATTGTTTTGTGGTGTAGCGTCTCTGAGTATTTTTTATTAGTATCTTCTAGTTCTTTTATTAAGTTGGTGTTTCCATTTTGAATATCAAGCTTTAAATTATCTACTTTTGACTGTAATTCCATTAATTCCTTATTCCACTGTTTTTGTTTATTTTTATACCATCCCACCGCTCTTCCATATAGGTATGCTTTCAATGCATCCCATATATATATTTCAGATACATCTTTTGTAAGATTGATATCTAGGAATGTTTGTGTCTCTTTAATATAAAATTCCTTAAAATCTTTGAGATTTGTTATGTAAGATGGTATTCTTGTTACTGATATCCTTCTCTTGAAACATAAGTCTATCTCAAACGTTATGGTGTTATGGTCCGAAAATGGACATGAAATTGTCTTGACTTTATTTAACTTAGAGGTTAAATCCTTTGTTATGTACACTCTTTCTATTCTAGAATATGTATTATGTCTATGGGAAAAATGTGTAAAGAATAGTGAATCTGGGATAGCATACTCATTTATGTCAACTATATTAAAAGTTTCAACAAACTCAGATAACAACTTTGTAAAAGGTGATCTCTTACGTGTAGTTTTAGTATTTGTGTCAGTTTCTTTTATAATGCAATTGAAATCTCCAGCTATGATTAAATTGCCTTTGGTATATTGTACAATGTCTTCTAAGTGTTGTTTGGCCACTCTAACACCTAGTCCTGGTATCCAATAAATATTCACTAGTGTATATATAATTTCATTGACAGATATTGTCACTAGACAAAACATTCCTGAGTTGTCATGGAAAGTGTTTATGATTTTAGGCATTAAAGTAGTGTTTTTCCACAAAATTGCTACTCCCCTTCGCTTCTGATTATAGGTGGAACTTACTAGTATTGTATAATTTTTATTGTTTATTTTATTTATGTCTTCCTGTGTAAGGTGTGTTTCCTGTAAAAATACTAGTTGCACTTCACATAGCTTTAAATATCTATAAAGACTTCCCCTTTTGCAGCTATTATTTAAACCATTTACATTAAGAGATATACATTTTGTAATTGGATTTATATTAGCTTTGCTTTTATCCATATTCATATACTCGTAACAATGTGTAGATGTGTGTACATGAAAAGAATGACTTGTTCTTTCTTCTTCCAACAGTATTACAATAGATTATAGACACTCAATAAAAGTAAATTACAAGATCATAACTGAGAACAATATAAGATAAACAACCACCAAACCCCTCCATGAGAAAAAACATCTCATCCTTGAATGATCTAATCATTCAAGCGATCTCTCTAAGTCTGCATTTCAGCATCCTCCCCCGGCCCCTCTATATGGTAGTTTTATAATGAAAAGTATCTTATATATCTTTTAAGTATACATGTATCTGTCTTTACAGATTACTTAAATACAGTCTTTATCTATTTTTAATATTTTATAAAACAGTAAGGCAACACAACTATACATAGATTTAATACTTAACTATTTGGTTTTGTTTAAATTGTAAAGGAAAATCTTTTATTTTAATATATCTTTTGTGTAGCAATAACGGTTATGCATCTTAAAAATAATATGCTTGCTGTCTAGCTCCCTTATAGTGTGAGTGGCATTCATAGGTATCAAATTTATTGTAATGGTCTACCTATATATATATATATATATATATATATATATATATATATATATATATATATATATACATATATATACATATATATACATATACATACATACACATACACACATATATATATATATATATATATATTTATATACACGCATACATACACACATACACACATATATGCATACATACATAAAAAAAAATGTTAAGTATTATATGCATCAGTTAACCATGCCACAAGTTGATTAAATCAGAAAGTATCCGTAACAATGAATATAATGTTACATTTGTATTATCATTTATCAGTAATCTTATAGTTTTCTTTTAATTCAAAAATTCATATTTTAGTGGTATGAATGCTACTAATTTGTTTTTGGCATTGGTATTATATAGTTTAAGACTATATTTCTTAGCAATTCCTATATATTTATTAGTGCCACTGGCATATTTCATCGCTAGTGTACCACATATGTCATATGTCAAATAGCAACTCATACTCCTTATGATACTACAGGATTTATCTGCAGCATTATAACTGTAAGGTTGGAAAATATGAGAAGCAAAGTAGGCTTTAAATATGCTATAACACAATTGTTTGGTACTTATTACTGTCAACTCTTCTACATACACAGGAAAAGATAACCTTATATGACCATCAACCATTTTCCTTCATTTTTCTCTTCATCCTTCTATTCTCCATTTTTAATAAATATTTGTTTCTATTGTGGCTTCTTTGAATTTAGTGAGGGTACTCCATATCATATTATAGATAATATACAACATTCAAAGAGAGAACATGCCCAATATAGAGACATATTCTCAACTCAAGTGGTCCACACCATATATTTATAACACTGCAGTCAGAAATATACTAATGAATATGCAATAACTAGCAGCTTTGCAGCATGTGTGTGTCTCTAACAAGTACATACCTATAGGATATTAAAAAGAATAGATAGCACGCTCTTGTTTCATAATTAACAAATGCACACAGCCTGGTATTTACTTTCATAGACAGAAATTAGACCTGTTACTTATATGCATATCAGGTACCAACAGCAATATGTTAGTAAATGCCTATGCTATTCAAATCATATTTTAATGCTGATTGATATGAGATATAGCTGACAATGACTTTAGCGTTTGTGATGTTATATGATATATATTCAGTATTATAAGTAAAAGTATGTTACATGTCTATTTACAATCTAAGGTTCAAGGCTGATCAATTTAGACATACAAGACAATCTCTTTAGCCTTGGTTATATAATGGGAGTTACTGTGTCTCTACACAACCATTCATTTTCAGTGAGGATCTTCAATATTAATATAACTTGCCTTTAATAAAAGCATACTTATAATTCAGCAGTTCTTTCCTATATATATATATATATATATATATATATATATATATATATATATATATATATAACAATATCATAAGCAAGTCTGAGATTTTTTCTCGCTCATTACTGCTTAATGATTGTGCTACTTGAACAATTTAATATTTACAGAGTATCTTGATAATTAAACAGCAACTCCTTTTTACCCTTAAAATGCCTAATAACACATAGCTACATTCATGAACCTTAATTGACTTACTATCCTTAAGGTTGAGTACACTAGCTGCAGTGTGTTTACAAATATGTTATATAGTTCCAGTCAAGGACTTAAATATATTAAGTTTTTATAAAATTAAGTTAAATTATAGTAATTTACGTGGGCGATCTTATCAGAAAAGATTATAGTAAAGTCTGTATGTGTTAACTATTCATACATTTTCTTCCAAGTGATATACTTCTTTTTAAGCTTTGTGTGCTGTTTATGTGTACAATTCAAAATAAATAACAAATATTACAATATAATAAAATGTCATGTATGTGTTGATACCTTCTAAATTCATTAGGTACTTCAGTGTACTTTTAATATTTGTTAAAACTGTAAAAGCACTTTGCCATCTCATAAATAGTGTGCTGGTTACTTTAAGTAGCTTAGGAGCTGACACCACACCCATACTGTCTTGTTTTAGTGCTGACATCACTCATGACTGTTTACTTTCATTTTGTGCTGTTAGAAGGTTTAACACACTGTAATGGATTCTAACTGAAGAACCTTCATTCAGGGGTGGTAAAATAAGAGTCCCCAACTCGTGACCATGGCGGGAAGACAAAAACAAAGTAAGTGAAGGTTTTAGGGCTTTTTTAAACTGAACACCAGCTCATTAAACTTCTATTAGTTTTCTTAACATTAAGGGCAGATATACAAGCCAAACAGTTGTTTGTTAGTCAAAAAGGCACTTTTAGCATCAAAGAATAGATAATTACTTTTCAAGGCACTTTTTGACAGTTATTACTATCAGTTTTTATATATTATTATGTGTATTAAATACATCAGTTTAGATATTTCATGCAGCTTAGTGTAAATTATATAAAAAGGAATCATGCTCATTTAAACACACCACATTAATGTGTCAGTGTAAATACATCATATTCTATACTAGCAGTAAAAGGCAGGTAATTTATAAATGAACTATCTAAATATCATTTAGAGTTAGAAAAATCATGACTGTAAGTATTTACACTGTAATAGAGAAAGATATGTTACCTTGCTTTCTTTAAGGTTGTTTCCTTTAGTTATAAAATGTCCTGCTTATCTTGTATTTATATTGTTTCAAAGACTGACATGTGTAAAGCATGAATGCTTTCAAAGAACTTTTTTGCCTTACAGAGCAAATAGAAGACAATAATATTTGTGTTTTTCATATGTCTTTTATCGTTTCTTCTTCTTGTCAGCAGTGCTCCATTCATTTTTTTCTAAGTGACGCTTAACCCCATATTGGGAGAAATCCATTTCTTCCACATTATCCAAGGTTTTATCAGCTGAAAGAGAAGAAACTGTTGCTTGCAGAGTGTCAAAAGTTTTAGGACCTTCAGTAAAAAATATTTTTATTCTTGCAGGGAACAGCAAGTGGACTTCAAGTTGTCTTTTTTTCAATTCATTTATCAGAGGGAGACATTCTTTTCTTACAGTTATAACTCCAGCGGAATAATCATTAATCAAATCTGATTATGTTGTCTTTGTATTTAACTGGAGAAGTTGACCATGCTGTTTTTAAAATAAGTTCCTTGTCCTGTGATGAAAAAAACGTTACTATTATTGATCTCGGGTGATTTTTGATTTGATGGTTGATGAAGCAGCTCTTAAGGATCTGTGGGCTCTTTCAATTCCATAAGAAAGAGCTTCAGGCAATTTTAAAACTTCTGGTAACCAGGTAGTAAGGAAAGTCACCATGTTATCTCCCTCTGTTTTCTTTGGTAGCCCATAGATGTGAAGGTTATTTCGTCTGGACCTGTTCTCTAGATCCTCTATTTTATTTTGTAATGAAGCATTTTGTTGTGATAAAAAATGTAGCTGAAGATCTTGTTCTGAGAGTCTGCCCTCAGTATCATTTAAGGATCTCTCTATGTCAGCTATTTGAGACTTCTGTTGCGTCATTATTTCTTGTAGTTGCCGTATTTGTTTTGTAGAACTCTCCTCAAAAGTGTCCAGTTTGGTATTCATTTTGTCAAATTTCACTGACAAGTCTTGTATAGCATTTAATAAAGACTGTATCTCCTTTTTCATCATCTGGTCCTGTGTGGTATGCTTAGAAAAGCTAATTTTCAGTAGATTAAAATACTTTCCTTCTTGTTTTTGACAGGAAAAATAATGTTTAAAGCCAATTTTTTTGCACTGTAGACTTCTAGTGATATTAGTAGAAGTAATTCAACAAAATAGGTTTGTCTACAATATCTAGTTTTTAAAAATTCCTGTCAGAAATATCTTTTGAGTGCAGAGCTGAGAAAAGATGCTGCCAACCAGTCTAGATCCTAGCCACGCCCCCGGGTCAGTGCTTTTTAACATCTTCATCAATAACTTTCACACTGCTATTCCTGATGCTAAAATCATTCAATACACATATAATTCAACCTTAGTCTGCTCTGCCTCAAACCTCTCTGAATTGTTGACTAAAACCCAAACTGCCTTCTCAACAACTGAAAACTGGATGCGCCAAAACTACCTCTCTCTCAATGCAAATAAATCAAAGATTCTACTATTCCCTCCCACAAAGACCCTCTCCTATGATAAAAAAACTTCAAACTCTATAGTCAAACTAACTCCCCTATAGAAGTGGTCCCCTCTGCCAAACTACTTGGCATTACTGTAGATGAACACCTCAAGTTTGATATTCATATTTAACAAAATATTAAGAAAACCCACCAAAAACTAGGTATGCTGTATAGGAATAATCGCTTTCTTGCCAACTCTACCAGACAAACTCTCGCCTCGACTTATCTTCTTCCTTCCTCATTATAGGGAGTCCCTCTCCTAACGAACCTGTTCTCCTCTATCACCTCTAAACTAGAAAACTGCTACAACAAAATCTCTAAATTTGCCTCTAAATATAAAAATACCACCCATCACTGCCTAACCCTACAATCCCTGAATTGGCTTCAACTCCCAAACTACCTAGACTATCTCCAGCTCACTACTGCATATAGACTCATATTTCACACAACAAAATGTCCCGCTCTAACTAACATCCTTCCCCCTTATACACCCAACAGAGCTCTAAGATCTGAAAATCAGAACTTAATTACTATCCATAAACCTAAACGTCCTACTGGCCAACTTCTCCTATCTTTCTCACTAGGCAAAAAATGGAATTCCCTTCCCTCCATACTAAGAACCATACCAAACCCAGAAAACTTCAAAACCCATCTATTCAAACACCTGTCCACTAAATGGAAATGTACCTGCCTTCACCCAACCTAATCAAAGGGTTCTCTCTCTGGTTCCCAAGCTCTACAACTCTCATAGTTATCTTCCTATGAGCCTATCTAAGCTCTCAACAATTTCTACATCTTCTCTCTAAACTCTCAACAACTCCTACAGCTACCCTCACACAGCCCAACCTTGTAAATATTGTAAATAGCATTATAGTGTTGATGTGTGTATGTAAAGCGTATTTACATTTTCTTAAAAGGTTTGTATGTAATCTGTTTCTACACCTAACACATATGTGTTTTCCTCAAATTAAACTGTATGATCCCTACCTTCAAACTTAATGAATCTGTTAACTACGCATGATATTGAATGCATATATGAGTAACTATTCTACATAATATTATCTTTAATATTAACTATCAGTTGTATTTAAATTGTATAACGCATCTTGGAGCTTTTCTACCCGGGCCTCCACTGAAAATGGGTCAATTCAGCCCAGTGGACTTCACCGGTAATCAAACTGCAAATAAATAAATAAATAAAAAATAAATAAATATTCCAAATTGGTCAGTACAATCTAATGACCAAAAACACCTCTCTGTCCACAAACCTATCAAGCCTGGAGCTCCTTACCTGTATCAATCAGGTCACTAGCCTCACTCTAGTCCTTTAAAACTATTCTGAAAGATGTCCTTTCCAAAATCTGCCTCTGTTCTTGTTCAACTCCAGGACAAACTATATCCCTAAATATGCACAAGTACCTGTTCATACATTATACCTCCTTATTCTTCCTTCTTCAATCACTTCCTTACTTCGATCATTTTCTCCATGGACAGTCTTTCTACATATGCTATAACCCTGTTTTTTTTTCCTCCATATTGTAATCCTTGTTTGTATTGTACTAATTCTATTTTCTGTATAAACTGTCTAAATGTTTTCTAATTATTAAGTCATTATCATATATATTTTAACCAGTGTCTTTAAATTATAACTAATGTGGCATAATTCATTAAACTGTAAATGTATTTGTATTATTTTTGAATATTGTAAAATTATTGTTCTTAAAATGTTTTTGTAACACTTTGGAGCTTTCCTCTACAGGCTTTCCCTGAAAATGGGCACCTACTCAGTCTTACTTTTCAGGTATTCAAAGGTCAATAAATAAGGAAATAAATATATTCTAACTCCAACATTACTCTATACCTGTGAATGAGCATATTCCTCAACCTTGGTAATGTAACCATTTCCCCAATTGTCAAACATCTTTTCTGCCAACAAAATACATGAATACAGTTAAATATGTCAATGTGCAGAAACATCAACACCAATTACATCAACCTCTATAATTTGACAGTAAACTTAACTGAAAAAGTATCTACACCACACCAATAAAAAAGCCTTTCTCCTTTACCTATGGGTGAATTAAAAAACAAAAATCCAAACAGTAACACCAGATACACTTTGTCTGAATAGTGATACTGCATGGTATTATCTACAAATAAAGCTTATATCCCAACACCATGGAAATTATATTGTATTATTCCCTTAAATAAATGGGGTAGTTCCATAGAAATGTCCAACTATCATCCTACTGCTATGCTTTCTCCCTTTTCAAAGACCCTAGAAAGCTGTATCTATAATGAAGTTATCCATTACCTTGAGTCAAACAACCTTCTCTTCCCCAAAAACAAGGGTTTTGCCTCAAATACAGTACAACCACAGCTCCACCATCCTTCCTCATTATAAGCAATACAAGTAGAAATGAAAGCAAACTTGTGTCTTCTGTATTTCTAAAGCTCTCAAAAGCTTTTCATACTGTCTGCACCTCCAAGTTACTCCACACACACACTCTCATCATTACATTATCCTGCTCTACTCTTAATTAGTTCTCTAGCTATCCTAAAGATTGTACACAATCAGACAAGTGGCACTCCACCTTTTCTACTTATTTTCCAATTTTCACTGGTGTCCCACAAGGCTGTATACTTGGTCCTCTGCTGTTTAATTTGTTCATAAATAACATTTCCTCTATCTCATCCCATGTTACTTCCAATCAATATGCAGATGATGCTACTTTCTTCTGCTCAGCATCAGCACTACCTACTGTAAAATCTGTCACACAAGAATCATGACATGGTTGACTAACTCTGATCTACTTCAAAATTCTAACAAAATTAAATTGATGCACTTTACCTCAAAGTCTCACCTACACAGTAAGATCAACTTCACAATTTTATCAGCTCAAAACATTCATTTAGAACTAGTCTCAAGTAATAAACCATTAAGGTCTACTCTGGATGAGCATCTCAAATTTGGCAGACACATAAAAGTGTAGTCAAAAATAAAAACAACTAAAATTGGGACTCCTTTATAGGAAACTCCCACTTTCTTACTGAACCTTCTTGCAAGACCATAGCAGTGGTCTTCCTACTACTCAGTCTACTCTATGCCTCTCAATTCTTACAAAACTGGAGCAATGTTATAATAAGTTTGATATGTTTGTTACTTAGAAGCTGAACAGAGCTCATCATTGCTTAACCCTCAAAAGTTTAAACTGGCTTAAACTACCAAACAACCTCATTTTCTTACGATTAAAGATTGTTCGTAACTTGCTCAACTTTCTTCAAAAGTGTAAGCTGAGTCTATCTGGAATACAATAGAGTTAAAATTTGCAGCAACAGAATATGATTCTATATCTGGAAGCTAATACCACCATATTCCCATAAACTTATATGATTTCTATAAGCAATTCTTGTTTTTTAAGATACCATAAGAATGGAGTTAACATTTTTTCCATTTGTTTAAATTTTTTTTGTCAGGTACTAACCTATCCACAAAAGTAAAAAAAAAAGAACAACCATGGCATTTTTAATAAGAAGTAACACTTCTTCAATTATTTTTTCAGAATTATTATTAATACTCTTACTCGCATCTTGATAGATTTTTGTTCCTAAATATTTTAGTTGTTTTCCTTCCCAGATATGTTTATATTTATATTTAAACTTATTAATTAGTAATTGATTTAACAGTAAAGTTTCAGTTTCATTATTATTATTATTACATTTCAGCAGTGATACTTCTTGAAACTTTTCAATTTCCTCATATTTCTTCAATTGAATAATTTAAATCTCCTATAGTTGGTAAAATATCAACTATAAAAAGTTGTATTTTAGATTGACAATCCTTGTTAATTGAGAATTCATCAGTTTTTTCATTGCTTCTTATACTATTAGCTAAGGATTCAATGACTAATGCAAATAGTAGAGAGGAAAGGAGGCACTCTTGCATTGTGACTTTGTTTAAAATGAATCTTTGCGAAATGTAAGATCCAATTTTAACATATGCTTTGGGTACTCTATACAGGTTTTTTAATATTCCAATAAATTGTTCTGGAAATGAAAATGCTTCTAAAGTTTTAAACAAGTAATTCCAATCTATAGAATCAAAAGCTTTCTCAATATCTAAGCTAAATAGAACCACATTTCTTGTCCATTTCTTTTGCTAAATCTAAGATAGTTATTACCCTCTTTTATATTATCATAGTATTAATCTATTGACTATAAATCCTGTTTGATCTTTATTTACTATTAATCTTGTAGCAAAAATGGAAGCAAATATTTTATAGTCTACATTTAATAATGAAATTGGGCTACATGAGGAAACTAACTTATTATCATTTCCTTGTTTATGTCTAGGTGAGATTATAGAAAATTTCATTGAGGGAGGAGTTATTTTATCACCTTGACTTATTGTGAAACTGTCACTTAGTAATTCTAAAATATAAACAGAAGCAGATTATATAATTCCATACTTAAACCATCTAACCCTGGAGCTTTACTTTTTTCCCTATTTTTAAAAGCTTCTTTAACTTCTATTATTGTAATAGGCTTAAGCAACAGAGATATTTGTTGGTCACTAAGTTTATTTGTAACATTTTTCTTTAAATACTGGCCAATTTTGCAATCATAAGGATTATAATTTTTATCTTTATCAAGATCCTCATGCATTGGATTGGACACTCTAAATTGGCCATAGGAGTGAGTGTGCATGTGAGTGTATGGTGTGGAAGAACTATAGTGGCAGGGCTAGCCAACTGGTGGTATAAACCTCAGCTCTAGATGATTGTCACTGTTGAAATGACACACTGACCTCATGTGCAAAAATGAGAGAAAGGGATTGTGGATGGATGGATGGATTAAGCATTTTGTCTATACCTGAAGTAAGCTTATCAGTGTGAGGAATTCAGATATTATTGATTTTTGCCTTTTTGCTTAACATATTACTTCTATTACCTAATCTATGCAGATGTTTTGAAGTCATCACATAACTGTACAAGTTTACTTTTTCTAAAGCTATTTCTACTTTTCCTTTAAAAACGCTTGATATTTTGTTATTATTTTTAATGACTTCAGTAGTATCCAATTTCTTTGCTTTTCAAACCTCTTTTTATATATTTCATATTGTATGTATAACAGCATTATATCCAACTCTTTCATTTTATTACTAGCACATTTTCCCATTCTATCTTTAATATGCTTTTTTAAAGAGTCCTATATTATGACTTTACTAACCTAACCATTATCATTTAGAGATAAAAAATTCTCAATTTGTTCCTTAAGTTAACTCTTACATTCTTTTAATTTCATCATATGTATTGGGATTCTATAAATAATCTGAAATGTCCTTATATCCAAGATTATATTAATATGCAGTGCATTCTGATCAGATAAAGGACAAGGAATAGTTTTAAAATAATTAATTTATTGAGTAAATCTGTAGAAGCATGAATCCTATCAATTCTAGTTTGCATCCCATGCTCATAAGAATAATGAGTGAAGAACAGGGACTTATCTTCTGCTTTTACTAAGAAATTAACTGAATTATTACTACTAGTCCATCTGTTTAGTGATTTAGCAGATGCCAGTATTTTAGCTTTCTTCTGTTGACTTGCATCTTCGATATTAAATATGCAGTTAAAATCTATTGCTAAAATTAATCTACCCTTCCAATGACTTTGTAGCAAGTTTAAGTGATCTTTAGCTACTCTTGCACCTATTCCAGGGATCCAGTAAAAGTTAACTAGTGTATAGAGTTTGCCATTATGTTTAATTATTACAAATGTGTACATTCCTTTGGAATCATTGATGGATTCCATGACTTTAGGTATTACAGTAGATCTTCTTCCCCTCTTTTTGTTAAAAAAGTAGATAATAACATTTTGTAACCAAAGTTAAGCATTGTATATCTTTATCTATCAAGTGAGTCTCTTGTAAGAATATAATGTTTAATCTATTTAATTTCATATATCTCATTACTGATTTCCATTTGTTGCCATTATTTAATCCATTTACATTAATAGATAATATATTAAAACTATCCATACTGCATATTTAAAAAGATTCATTTTAAAAGATATGACATCCACCATATTAATTTAATTGTGTATAATAGTCTAATGCATTCCTCTAACACTATCTTAACATTCCACATTTTTTAAATTCTTCCTTTCTACAAACTAAACTACTAAAACTCATAAATAAAAACAAAAACAAGTCAAATTATGTAAGTTTATATAGTAGCAATAAAGCACAGCCTACCATGGATACCAATGTTCCTAGTTTACCTATCAATAGAGAATCTACTATTCTATCTCTCTACCTACCAATACCTACAAATTCATCAAAAAATTGCCAAAATTTACTGTGACTTACAAATAATATAATATTATATATAAGTTAAAAATAATAAGAGATGATTAATTTAGTTATATATTTTGCCATTTAAAACTATTCCCCTCATTATTGCATACAAGTTTAATAATTCTCTTCTGTTTATCATAAATAATAAATAATCTAGCAGTCTATGGTTTATTTATTTTTATTTATTTATTTTTCATTTGTTAACTGGGAAAGTCCGATTGGATACATGTCCATTTTCAGTGGAGGCCCCAGGAGAAAATCTCCACATTGCAAATAAGTGACATTTTACAATGTGGTTACATAGAAATCTAAACATTTAACAAATCATTGACAATTTGTAGTCAAGGTTCCATTTAAATGAAGCAAACACTGTGGGTTTATGGTATAAATATATAGAGATAACATTATACATCTTTGAAGTGTGCAAAAAAGAAAGAAAATTATTTCAAGGTTGAATGTAAGGATGATTGTTAAGATAAAAGGTGGTTAGCTAAGAAGGAAAGTTATTGTGAACAGAATGTAGAGGGGAAGAAGAGCATAGGCTCAGAATGGTTAGTATAAAAAGTTATCTTCCTGATAATAGAATTCTAATGGTTGTAGAGAAGTGAATGTTGTCTCAGTGGGGAATGGTTATTATTGGGTATTTCACCTCTGTGAGCTATGTTTTTCTTACCTTTGTCTTTTTATTTTTTGGGTTAGTCTGGGTTTAGACACTGACATAGCTATGTTGTTCTTACCTTTTTTGTTATTTTTTGGGTTAGTCTGGGTTTAGACATGGACATAGCCAATCCCTGTTTAGATACATCTTTAGGGATATTTTGAAATGGGGCAAGGAGGATATAGTGGTTAGTTCAGCAGGAAGTAAGTTCCATTTTTTTCCAGCAGAGTTGGAAAATAATGATTCTCCAGCTGAATTATTGGATTTGGTAGATTGCACTAGCATTCTGTTGGATGAGCGGAGGGATGCTAGGTTGCTGTAGGGGGGTAATAATATTAGTCAGAATGGGAGTACTGGTAGGTTAGTAGAGGATTTTATGAACAACTATGAGCTGGTTATAATGGAGCTGATTCGGTAGTTCTAGCCAGACTAATTTGTGAAGATTTTGACAGTGGTGGGTTCTATAGGCAGAGCCTGTGGCAAATCTAGCTATATTGTTATAGCAGCTAGTGATTTTGTTAAGGTTTGATTTACTTAGATTTGTAAGGATGGGTGAGGTGTAGAGAAGGGTTGACAGCAGATATGTCCGAGCTATGGCAGTTCTGGCAGATGGAGTTAAGAATTGTTTAATCCTATACAAGGAGCCTATTTTTTTGTTAACTGTTTTTATGGTTTTGTCTATATGGGCATCATACTTCAGATTATTATCAATGATTATTCCAAGAAGTTTAGTGCAAGGTTCAGGGGAGATTATGGTGCCATTGTTAGATGAGATTGTAATTAATGGTAATGTTAACTTATAGGTAGGGGAGAAAAGTAGAAGTTTGGTTTTGTTTGGGTTCAGTAGGAGACAACGATTATTCATCCAGTTCTCTACTTTGTTGGAATAGAGATTGTAGTTCTGTGGGAGTGGAAGAAGAGCAGATAAGTGTGGAGTCATCTGCATACTGTATACAAGTTGCATCTGGGATAACTTTGGGAAGGTCATTAATGAAAATAGAGAAAAGGACGGGACCCAATATAGAACCTTGGGGTACTCCAAGGTTGACAGGTAGAAGGGGGATAGATTGTCTTTCCATAGAACAGCTTGTTGTCTGCCATGCAGGTAAGAGTGGAACCAGTTGATTACTGGGTTGTCTAAGGAATATGATTTTAGAGAGTCTAGAAGTAGGTGGTGATTCACCATATCGAATGCTTTTGATATATCGAGAAAGAGGGCAGAAGAGAGCTTATTCTGATTACAGTTGTGATTTATTGTGTGAGAAAAGGCAAGAAGGGCAGTAGTTGTACTATGGGTGGGTCTAAATCTGTGCTAGGTTGGGACTAGGAGAGTATTCTGAGTAAGGTGAGTTAGAATTTGCTTATGTATGCATTTCTCTATTATTTTGGCTAAGGGAGATAGTATGGCTATAGGTCTGTAGTTAAAGAGTTCCGTGGAGTTTCCCACTTTATGAAGTGGAATAACATGAGAGATTTTCCAGATGGAGGGGATGTAGGATTCGTGGATAGTACGATTAATTAAGATGGAGATAGAGTATGCTATTTCTTTAGCGGCCTTTTGCAGAAACTCTGCAGGAAGTAGGTCTGCTGCCAGGGTGGTGGGTTTTAGTTTCTTAAGCAGGGATTTAATATAGTCAGTAGGGATAGGATCAAATTTGAAGGGAGGGATATTTACCTGAGTGGGTGTGGTTGTAGTAGAAGAAGTGGGAGATAGAGTATTAGCTAGGAACTGGACTGTTTCTGTGAAGAAGGTATTAAAGTATTTGCAACACACTTAGGAGGTAGCTGTAGGGTAGCTGAGGGGGTGGGGGTTGCGGATTTACTTGTCTGGAGCAGTTTATTCAGACCTGACCAGAATTTTTGGAGCTGGTTTTGGTGTTTTTGCTGTAAACTGAAATAGTAGCTTTGTCTGTCTAATACAATAGAACTTTTTGTCATATTTCTCATTTGTTTGTATCTAATGTGGGCTTGTGGTGATTTGGTGGCTCTCCAGAAGGTCCATGCTGTGTTTCTAGCAATAAGTTTTTGTCTAGTACTATTGGTTAGACATGGAGCAATTTTGTTTTTGGTTCTGACTGTTTGTGTGGGATCATGCCTGTCTAAGATGGCAAGGAATCTAGCATTGAAGTCTGAGACTGCTTCATCAAGGGGATGTACTTTAAGAGTTGCCTATTTGCACGAGTTAAGTTCAGCTTGGAAACTAGTTAGGTTAAAGATCTTTGTATACCTAAGGGTTTTAAAGGTGGTTTGGAGATACATGTCATCCTTTTTTTCTGATTATATAGGTTAGGAGGTAGTCGCTCATGTCCTCAGGTTGGGTGCCTGATTTGTATAACTGAGGATTGTTATTTATTAATATCCAATCTAGGATACTTTCCTTATTGTTGGGCTTACTGATTCTAGTGGGGGAAGTAATAATCTGAGAGAAACCATGTAGTTTGATGAACATGTTAGCCAGTTGATATTGAAGTCCCCAAGAATAATTGTTTCTTGGGGGTGGTTAGTGGATAGCTATTGGAGGGTGCATTCTAAGGTATCTATGTTGTTGCCTGGGGAATATAGCTACATACTATGTTTATAGATTTGTGTTTGTTAAGTTGGACTTATGAGATGATTGTTTCGGAGTTGGTAGTTGTTAGGTCTTGTGGGGTGCTAATTGTGGATACCTCAAGAGTGGATTTATATAGCATGGCTATTCCGCCTCCTTTTCTACCTTTCCAGTCAAGTCTTATTATATTGTAGTTGGTGGTATAATTTCATTATCAGGGATAATGGGTTTCAGCCAGGTTTCTGTAAGGCAGAGTAGATCACGGGAGTGCATGTCCAGGAGGGCATGCTGATAGTGGATTTTCTTATTTATACTTCTGATATTTAGGTGACAGACTAGAAATTAATTAGGGGCACCATATGAGCTTCTTAGGTTAGAAGGAGTACTATTTGTGGGGTTAGTGGTAGCAGGTGAGTTTGGGCCTAGGTTAGGGTGGATGCCGCCGTCAGCTATGGTATACCTATTTATGTAATAGTAGTATAAATTATCCATTAAGTATTCCTAAATTTTTCACTCATTGAACATTATTATAATTACTTTTCTAAATAAATAAGTAGAACAAAGTGATACCTGAACAGATAAATAAATCTGTAAAGTTACAGGCGACAAGTAATCCTATCACACTAAACTGTTATACAAAGGGAAATTCAATTCATGTATATATTCTTCATGCTAAAAAGATACACACACACTTTATAGATCTAACAAAAGTTCTGAATTAATTTTAAAAGTACAAGTGTCTATATCTCAAAATTGTGTAACATTCTTAACATGACAAATGACAAAACATTTAAAAATCTTATAGCTTATTAAACTAATTAATAAAAATATGTACACTACTGAGGTCAAAGAGAATGTCTTGCTATTTCTATTGCGTCAAAAAAATCCAGTCTATGTGGTACTCAAAAGTTACAATGTGCTTAACTCAAATCCCATTATTCTTCCTTCCCTCCTTCAAACATATTAAAAATCTACTTTACTTTCTATCAAAATGGTTGTACCAATTCAGGAATATAACACTCAGATTTCATATCTGACTTATGAAATGAATAATTTCAAGTAGTATTAGTCGATCTAATAATGTACAGTCTGCAAAAAGCTTTAAAGTTCACATGACGAAACTTCAAAGTTCAGCTTTCGCGATATTTTCAAATATCTTTATATGATTTACTATGTAAACAATGTGAGATCGTGCACATTCACATTGCTAACATTTGCAGGTATACATAATACATATCTTTCTTATAAGCAGTATATTTAAATATATTTTTTCATCTTTTTGTCCACTAATATTATAATCAGTAACAGACATCTAACTTTACTTTCCATTAATATATGCAGTTAAAAGTTAACACTACAGCATAAGTTATTAACATTCAGCAAAAGGTAAGCAAATTATATGTCAGCAACAGCTCAATATAAAGCATTACTATAGCTTTTGTTTAACCAATTTTTCACTTCTAAGAATATACAAAAAATATGCTGTTTTGAGTAGATTTCACACATACATATTTGAAAAAAGAAAGAAAATAATTATTTTATATATAGTCAAGATTGCTTGTAATACTCGAATTAACATGAGCAGTAAACATTTTATGAATAATATACATATGCACAAGGAATGAAACATCTACTATGTAAGATTAGTAAAATAGCAGTATCAGTAAATTAAAAATATATACACATACTTTAATCGCTAATAGAGAACCGATAATTAGCTCTTTGATGGGAGATTTAAAAAAATACTGGTTATATAGAATAAAACCTGTATTTTTAAAATCTCCCATCAAAGAGCTATTTAATCATCAGTTCTGTATTAGATATTATAGTATGTGTATATATTTCTTAACTTACTGATACTGATCTTTTACTAATCTTACATAGTAGATTCCTTGTGCAGATGTACATTATTCATAAGATGTTTACTCTTCTTATTAATTCTAGTATTACAAGAAATCTTGACTATATATAAAATTATTTCTGCTTGTTTAATTTTAAGTGTGTTTTTAGCCATTATGAACTGCTATTCTGATCTAAGTTTCACATCCTGACATCAGAATTGGATTACAGCATGTGAAAATGACAACTCACAACACATGATAGATGCTAATTTCCACTGTAACTCTTCTTCAGTAACAAACTAACTTTACTCCCCATTAATATATACAGTTAAAGTTAATAACACTACAGCATAAGTTATTAACATTCAGAAAAAGGTAAGCAAATTATATGCCAGCAAGAGCTCAATATAAAGTATTTTTGTTTTACCAATTCTTCACTTCTAAGAATATATCTAAAAGGGTGTTATTTTTAAGTAGATTTCACGCATACATATTTGAAAAAGAATAGAAAAGATAGTCCCTTTCTGTTTTAAAAAACATCATTGATTAACGTTGACCTAGATTTTCTTCAAAACAGCTCATGAAGCATGTAGGAAGCAAAGCATGCAAGAATCCAGCATTCTCATACAACCAAAACATTCCTTTGTTTGCAAGGTATTTTAAAGTATTACTTGCCTCATAAACTGTCTATGAACGGAACGTGTTACACAGGAACAAAGAAAACAAAATCACCAGTACTTTAACACTTCCAATTAGCATATTACTTAGATCTAACATTCAGTTAACCCAGCAATGCACATACTTAAGCAAAGTTAAACAAATAAAATAAAATTATTAATTTATATAGTTTTACGGTTACCAATTTGATTGCTTATAATTTAATGACATTCTCTTACAGGAAGTATTTGTTTAACATTTATAAATACATTTATTAGTTTAGTTAAATGAAATATATTAAGTCTTTGACTGTAAATATAGTAAAACAGTAAAACTAAGCACTTATATTTCTTATAATCAAAAATGTTTTAGCTTAAAATATAAATACAGACTTTTTATTTAAACGGCAAATCTATTGCTTCAGACAATAAAAGTACTGCAATCAGAAAATAAAAGGAGCTTGTTTTTAAGCTTTTTAATTTTAAAGCAGCCTTACAGGAATTCTGCTCACTCTATCCCTTGAAAGTTATAATGTTCCAATCCATTTCTTCAGTATTATTAGGGATTTTATTTTTGTTGACAAAAGTGGATGCTTCCTCCAATGTGTGAAATATTTTAGTTCTTTCAGAAAGATATAATTTGATCTTTGCATGAAAAACCAAATTGGCTTTACTATTTTCTTTTTAAGTTTCTTGATCAATGGTAAGCAGGGTTTTCTTTTAATCATTACATTACTGGAATAATTATTGTCAAATCTGACTATATGTTCACCTATTTAATAGGTGGGCTGGACTATGCTGTCTTTAATATTTGATCTTTTTATAAGCTAGATATAAACTTAACTAAAATTGAGTGTGATGGTGAGTTTTCCTTCTTTGAAGATGCTCTCAGGGATTTATGTGCCCTTTCAATTCCAAAAGGTAAAGTTTCAGGTAGTTTTAATGTTTTATGTAGCCTTGTTGTAAAACATTTATTATATTGTCTCCTTCATACTTTTCAGGTATATCATACATTCTAATATTATTTTGTTTCAGTCTATTTTCTAAATCATTGACTTTATGTATGAGTCAGTTAATTTGTCTTAAAAGACATTCAGTCTGAGACACACCTTCAGTTATTCTCCCTTCATAATCACTTAAGGCTTCTTCCATACTGCTGATTTGTGCACTTTGTTGTTTCATAAGAATTTCTAAATATTCCATCTTCTTTCTGATCTCTTCTTTGAACCTTTCTAATTTGGTAACAAGTTTGTCCATTTTAAGTAATACATCCTGCAAACTAGATATTAGTGACTTGAAGTTTTTTTAACACAAGAATCCTGAATACCATTTTCTGAATGTCGCATGTTGAAGTCTGTTCTATCTTACCCAAACAGTTGAAATTTTGACAGGAAAATTACAGCTTTTGAAGAACTTTAAGGTATACATCTTTTTATTTTACTATTAATGAATAAAATTAGCTAACAATTATCTCCAAATTTACATTTTTGATTATACTTTCTGTCAGAGAAAACTTTTCAGTTGCAAAGCTTTCATCAGTTGCTGTTCTCAGTTAGCCATCTTCGCCACACCCCCAGCAATAATACATTACATTTTCCATCAGCAGACTATAACAAGTTTTATACCTTATTTTCAATATCACATAAAAGAACAAATAAATTTCTTATATTGTTGTTAAGACATCTTACAAATCAAATTCCACATTGCAGTTTCTTCTGCAGATTTCATAAAGCTTGAATCAATATAGTAGAGTGTTGCCATCTGAGCTAAGTAAAAAAAAAGTATATACATTGTGATAACCACCAAGAAATATAGCCAGTATAATACAAGAAAAAAGACTTTATTAAAATAAACAAATTCTCTCTCTTTAGTGCCTCAACAATAATGCCTTTACAGAGTATATTTCATTCACTTACTACATCCCTTAAATACAATCACTCATAATACCATTATTCAATTAAATAATTACATTTGTATCATTAATTAAAGCATACATTTCCAGTTGCATTCCCTATTTAATTCAGCAGAGTATAAAGTACCAAACTTCAAAATCAAAGTAGATTATTTTTTTCCATAATCTACTTTTTACATTATTTGTAGTTATACCATCACAAACAACTTGTTCTAAAACTGTGGCTTCCAACCCTTGCGGGTTACAAATATACACATCCCTAAAATGTAAGGCTACAGGATTTTCTGCCCTTCCTTTTTCAACATCCCTAATATGCTCTTTTAACCTTGTTCCAAAACTTCTTTTGCTTTCTCCTATATACAATTTGTTACATGAGCATTGTATCCCATATAGTACTATTTCACTCTGACACCCATATATTCCATTAACTTGCAACTTTCTACATTTATTTTCTTAAAACTTTTACTACATACCTGCAGCAATTACATTTGCCACATGGAATTGTACCTATACATCCCATTTCTTTACTTTTTTCTGCCATAGGTAAATTAAATCTTCCCTGCACTATAAAATCTCAAATACGTCTACCTCTACTGTAGGAAATCTGCAATTGGTCATTATTATGCAAGTCTAAACCTCTACATCTAGCCAAAATACCCCCAAAATATCTTATAATACTGTTTAATTTATCTGAAAATAGTGGATATTTACTAACAAAATATATTTTTCTAATTCTGCTATAGCACCTATTTCTTGTTTTTTTTATATATTATATTGCCTAACTGTATTAGCTGTTCTTTTGTTTAATTTATCAAGTCCTTCTTCCACCAACTTCTTTTCATAACCTTTGCTTAAAAACATATTTACTGCCATTCTAACTCTTTTTCACATTCTACCTTATTATTACACAACCTTATTATTCTTACAAATTCTCCACAGGGGATAGATTTTAATGTATGTGGGGAGTGACAACTTTATCCAAACAATATATGATTTTGTTCATCAAATTTTCTATGTATTCTTGTATGTATCTTTCCATTTTCTCTTCCTTGTAAAGTTACATCCAAATAATTACCTTCTTCTCTCACTTGTAAACCATCAAATTGGATATTAAATCTTTGTTTATGTAAATTAGAAAAAAATTCTTCTACCTGTTCTCGACCTCCTTACACAAAAAATATAAGGTCATCTATCTACCTGTAATATTTTACTACATGTGTCCTAAATGGTTGTTACTATATACATCTAAATCTTCATAAAGACCCATAAACATATTTGCATACATGGGGGTAAAAGCTGCCCCATCACTCTCTCCTGCAATTGTCTGTAAAGATCACCATTAAACTAAAACATATTATGTTCTAAACAAAAATGTACCATCTCTATAATGTTGTGTGTCTTAGGAGAATATTTAAAAAAATGTAATAATGCTTCCATATCAAAAGTATGTTGGATATTTGTATTCAAACTCCCTACATCGATTGCAATAAAAACATATCACTTTTCCATTTTATTTCTTTGATTTTATCTAAAAATTCAAATACATCTTTTATAGAAGATGGCTGTTTAACTATGTCTTTAAATAAACACTCATGTAAAAAACAGGATAAGTTATGGGTAAAATACCCACATGCCGAGACAATAGGCTGCCCCTGTGGATTTTGTAAGTTTTCGTGAATTATAGGGGCACAGTAGAAATAAGCCATGGTACATTCTTTCACATTAAATTTGCATTGTATATCTTCATAAGAAAAATATTTCAATCTATACCCTTTATTAAGTAAATTCTTATACTCTTAATGCATTTTGATAGAATTGGCAATTCACTTTTTCATATACTTTTGCATTTTGCAAATGTGCATAACATATTTTTAAGTACTGTGTGTAATGAAGAACTACCAACTTTCCACCTTTATCTGCAGGCTTAAACACCAATTGTTTATTCTGACTAAGCTTCTGCAGACTTAACCATTCATTTTTAGTTAAATTAAATTCAATACTGCTTCTATTTTTTATAAAACAAATCAAATTCCTTTTCCATGCTATAATGTACTAAGGTAGAAAATTGTTGTATTACTTTATTATGAAAAGGTGGAATAAAATCACTTTTATAAACAATATTTTCAGTATCAAACTTACAGTAAGCATTCATTTCATGTTCCGATTCATAAGAATAAAAATGTCTTTGTCCAAACTAACATCACTATTTACATCTTTATTTCCCTCCATATTAACCAAATATTTTTATGCACCTTAAAATATTCTTTCAAGTGCAGTTTTCTAATTAATTTAAACATTTCACATTTCACTTCATGAATTCTTGACAAAACAGTCAGTAAAAATTTCAGGCCTCTATTTAATACTGACATTACATCCTTGGTTATATTATAACCAGATAAATTTACTACATAATCTGTTTGTCCATAACTACTAACTCGTTCGTTCACATTAATACCACTTGCCTCTTCTGTATGTTCTTGAATTATGTGACTGTTCTCTATAATAGTCCTGCCCATTTTCTTGGTTATTCCTTGTTCTTTTCCTATTGTCATTTTGAAAACTTCTTTACTCACAAAATGTTTTATTTAAATAACCTGGATTGTCCACATTAGGTAAACTATATTTTTCACTTTCACCGTTGGTTGAAGATGCTAAACTCCCCATGGATGTTGAAAGCATTTTCTGAACTCTTGCCTCTTCCTCGTTCTGTTGAAACCTTACTCCATTAAGTTTCCGCTATTGATTGGTGATTACTATGAATGCTTGATTTTGTTCATAATCTCTCAAATCATGAATAAGTTTGCCTTTTTTGCATTCCATCAATTCTTTTTCATACACTACCAATTTGTCATTAACCCCAAACAAAAAATTACCCAGGATTTCATTACTAGTTTGTTGTGCAATATCACGGCAAAGAGACTTGGTTTCTTCCTTAAGTTTAAGCTTCTTAACCATGTTTCTTTCTATAAGAATCTTCACTCATTTGGTACTGCACTGATGGGCTGCAGCTACCCATTGGGCATGAAACTTTTTGTCCTCGCCATCCTATAAATCAAAAGGAGTCGACGGACTTTTCACAGCCCGTAACCCTCTTGGTGTTACATTTAGTTCTATATACCTTTGCAAACTTTATAAAATTCACATTTTACATAAGTTTCTCTCTGAAGGCATCACACTTATTACAAAATTTACTCTAAGGACTAAATTTTCATATGCAGAATATGCTGCAATGTATTATGTTCAATCATATTAGATTTAGCCGTAAGTTGCATTTCAATTGACTTGAAAAAGCATAGTAAGCTTAAAAAACTTTAGTAGCTTTCTTTATATATAATAGCTAATTAGCTGAAACAAGAAAAAAGATCAAGTGAAGGTACTAATGGTTACATCACCAACACAAGTAAACCACAGCATCCACACTTGTAACTGACAATCTTATCACCCAAGCAAACTATTGTAAAATGTAAGAAATCACATATTCATCTGTCATTATAACTGCTTTGCTGCATTTCTTTGCAGATATTAAAAGAAACTAAATGTGTACATTATAAGTCATCAGTAAACAGTCTCACATCTAAATTAAACCCCCTAAGCAGTACCATGAATCTCAAAGCAAACTGTTTGCTCTATCTATAACTACGGTTCTTGCATATTCACTGTCAGTCTTTCACATGTGGCACCTTATAATTTCACTGTTTCTCTTTAATATTGCATCTGTTCTACCTACTATTTAAATCTTATTTTTTCACAGTGCCATCTTATTGGGTGACCAGAAATATTTTAACTGAAACAGTTTTGCCTGTACACACCATGAGTACAGTGACAGCTTTAGTAATTAGCCTTTCCACAAGTAATGCAAACTAGCCAATAAGAACTGAAGTGACTACTCCAGTGAGACTTCCAGTCAAATATAATGAACTAATTACCAAAATTCCCACTTACTCCTGTTTATGTACCAGTTATGCTAGCCATGTTATGCATACTGCATTACAGGGAAGTGGTAGCATACACATAAACACAGGGCTTGTCTTCATAGATTCCAGCAATGTAATTTAGGCTGAAAACAATGAATCAAGAATTCTAGACATCAGTTGTTATAGCTTGTGATGCCCATGCACTGACCCAGCAATCAAGGAGCCTCAATCCTCACCACTAACACCAGTGAGGGGCGTCCATATAGGGAAAGGATAAAAATACACACACAGTAAAGTACAATTTCCCTTAAGAGCACACAGAGATCACAGTCAGTCTGGGGATGGTTTCTCCCTTTCTCTACAGGTCCCCAATAAGACTCCCCACTGGCACAGCTTTAGGGTCCAGATCTCAGCCTAGTGGGAAAGCTAAAACCTCCAGCACCCTCTCTGTCCAACCAGTGCTTCGTGTCCCTGCCCAAGTAGTTGACACACACACACACACACTTTGAGATAGGAGTTTATACGACCACACAGACACTCCTGGGAAAGGCTGGCACAGGTTCTCCAGCTGTGCCCCTTTTACCCAGACTATACAGCAGAAATCACTGCCACCACCCAACTAATATTTATCAGCTACTTAAAGGCCCTTATGAAAGGGTGTCCAATTATACTGTGCAATATTGTTATCCAAATGGTAAGTGCGACTAAACTGTCAAGACCTATTTGGAGTGACTTGGTACAGTATCACTATATACATGCAAAGTACTCTTAGAGCTTAAATTATCTCTACGGAAAACATTGACAGTTGAAAGGTTTAAAAATATTTAATAATAAATAATAAAAATACAAGACAATACTTCTTACTACATAGTGCTAGTCAAGAGAGAAATACTTAAAATAATACAGTAGAAAAGTTCTGATATCACAGAAAAACAAACTAGTCTAATCTTCTTATTTCCTAGCTATATCTAAGAGAAAATACAGTTCTAAAATCATACTTACATATAGACACAGGCAGAGTGGTGAGTCGGATGTTCTCAAGACAAATGCTCTCAATCTTTCTGTCCTTAAATTGATAACACAGTACCACTGATTCATTTCAGATTACATAATTTCTTTCTGGTTCCCAGGCTAACAGATTCTCAGAGGTTAATAGCCCTTGATCTTGCAGCTGGTCAGGAAGCCAGAACAATAAAAGAAATTATACATGCAAATTCTAGCCATTGACTCTGGCCTCAAAACAATAGGTAAAATGCCTTTATCTAGACATCTCGGCTCCGAATTTTGACATCAAAGAATTGACTTATCAGCTTTGTTACAGTAGAGTGCACCGTAACATTTTTGCAGTTCCAGATTTAACACCATTTTTCCCCATTTAAGAGAACAAGCCTGTGGCTTATATTAATATTTACAAATGACTGAATTATCTACAAAATTCTATCTGGCTAGGCTGGCAGCCTTTACCTATCTTCACATAGCTTTTGCAATTGATAAGCATTTGTACTTCTCAAACTCTCTTAACTCAATGTTTGCCATCTAACTAAAATCTAGATAAAACCCCAAGTGAAGGAAACAGAAAGTTTAACTCCTAGCTACAATCTGTTCAGGTAATGCTGACACATAATAAAATAGTGGTGTGATGTATTCTTTCCATATCTAGCATACATCCTTTATTCCAACCAAGATAACTACTGACTAAACAGAGGAAAGAAACCGTGAAAGCCACAGTTTATTTCAACCCACCAAATCAAACGCAGATTGCATGATCTTATATTCCACTAGTTACTTTATGATCTTAGTAGATGGATCCATAAAGTAGCTGCTGGATGGCTGTAAATTGGCAATAATCTTTACAATTGATTTCAGCGTTGATTGACAGAGCTGTTTTGAAAACTAGTCAGACCTTTTCTTCCTCTTCATGGCTTTGCACAAGTCATCTTTTTCTTATTAACAAAAAGAAATAAAATAAATAGAAACCACATTATAACAATCAAACAATACATACATAGAAACAAATCAATTATAAATTAACAAATTACAAGAATAGGATAGGGTGGGAGATCAAACGCATAATAATACATCTTGCCAAATTGCAGCTGAGGCAGTTAAAAGCTCACATGCATGCTTAGATGTAGTAAAAACAATGTGTAGACTCCCTAAATATATAATCCTTCTACTACAGATTCATTTAAACTTTTCTAAAACCAACAGGGAAAGGGATGAAAAGGTCTTCCATTGTAAGGCTAAGTAAAGACTAGCAATCACTGCTAACAGTGCAATGAAAGCTTTTACCTGGTGCTGCAAGTTCTCCAAGTCTAAAAATGTCATGTTTAACCAGTTGAGAGGACATAGCAAATTATGTATTCCTAGAACATTTTAAACTAAGGAGTCTACATGGTTCCTCAGGGATTTCTCCTAGAGGCACTCCCAAAACCTATGAAAATTGTTTGGTATAGGGCATAAGTATCCTACAATATGAAGTCTTGCATGAATCATTTATCTTTACTTTTAACAGTGGATCAGTAGCCACCAAACAAGAACTTTATCTGAAATTTGGACAAAGTAGGAGGAAGGAGTTTATTATTCATGTCAGGGTCTCTACTCCCCTAGCTGATCTAGAGCAAGATTAATTGTCAGTTCCTTGGAACATGGTTTCTTCAATGTATATAACCTTTAGCCATAACAACAGATATACATGGAAGCAGCTTTAAATAACTGTAGGGCATGGAGCACAGAGAGTGATCAAAGTTCAAGCCCTTAAGTTTCTGAGGGTTTTCACTAATCCTCATCTTAATTTCAAATGACATAAATGCTATCTCATATGAAATACTTCCATTTGTATCTCTGTGGAATTCCATACTTACAACAAGGAAAATCAAAGTATTTTTAAAATGTGTTCCAACACTCTCAGTGACATGATATTATCTGTGTATGTATACCTTTTGCTATCAGATCTTTCCACCATATCATTTTTTTCACAGCTTTCAGGAATGGGTGACTACAAATAGATGCCTCATGGAACCCTGCATAGGGGCAGGAATGTGATTATGCAATACTATTACACATTCCCACTCCTTTAAATGGGAGAGCAAATACTTTTCATACCAAATATTCCCAAAGGAGATAAAGATGAGTATGCTGTCTTCTAGTCTAGCTCAGAGGGGAGGACTATTAACAGTTGTTGAAAGGAGTTTCTGTAATGTAAATATTATTTCATATTTCTTAATGCTGGGGATTCCCACTCCTTCTGTACTTGAAGGTGGAAGAAAATTTACAGTAATATTTTTGATGCTTGCTCCCCCAGACAAAGTTTAACATCAGCTTTTGTAGTTTAGCTAGTCAAAGGTTACAGGACTGTACAGGCAGATGTCAATGGATGTAAAACAGCTTAAAACAGTTCATCATTCACAGTACATTTATCTTTTCCAGAATGGAAAGTTATAGTCTTGATCAGGTATATGCCACTATATATAACACAAACCAAAGCCAAGAGAGCTTTATAGCTCAAGGTATTTGGGGGCTTTAGTACAGCATTTGTTCTGAAAAGAGAGCCATCCCTCATTAGTATTCTAAACCAAAGGGTAAGAATGTCACACATACAAAACATTCAGTAAAAGCTGCAAGAAAGCCCAATCAAGCTAGAGATTTTACTGCATAATACATTAAACCTCCTGTAATGGAAACCCATGGGTTACATGCAAATGACCTCCTAAGGATATAGTGTTTCAGCTACATGGCGTCTGAATGCCTATGGCTATTTACATATTACTTTTTAAGTCTTTGGGGTACACTCAGGCTAATAAGGTGAAACTCCATTTAGCTGTAGACATGCATAATTTTCCCTCTATAGTGACCTTATAAGCACATCTTAAGTGGATTATCTAGCTATACTTTAGAAGCACAGCATTTAAACACAGACAATGCTCATAAACATTAAGGTTTCTGTAAAATATCCCAACTAAAATCCAAACCAAAGGACAAAAAGGTCACACAGACAAACCATTCAGTAAAAATTGCAAGGAAGCCCAGCAGAAGCCATGTAGCTGAAACACTGTATGCCCTTAAGGGGTCATTTGCATATATCCCATGGGTTTTCGATTACAGGAGGTTTAAGGTATCACACAGTGAAAACTCTGCCTCGCTTACCATACCACTAGAGACCCAAGTGTCCTAGAGCTCTTATATATCTGCAAGACCAATATCTCTATGAATACTAGATCCAGAGACCTCTATCTTCACCAGCAGATAATTAAAACACAGTGGAGGAATGTGTTTATAACCCAATGCCTCCTAAACCTTTGGAATAAACTTCCCCTACATGTTAAGCTGTGCAACCATCTTACTTTAAACATTACCAAGATGCCTTTTTAGGGTATCCACAAAGTTTCTCTAGGAATAACAGGTATGGAGATGTGGCCTGAGGTAGGGTACTGGCAAGGCATGGATGGCCATTAGACTCAGCGGTGCTCTTGGAATATCTATCCATCTATGAATAGTATTTCCTTAGCTTTAATAGCTTGATTGCTAGTCCACTGTTTTCATTACTTAAGTATAAATGCCAAACATAGCTCTAGTTTGCTTTATTGTACACATGCTGCATTGGGGATCTTTTTAAACACAGCTCTGTCTTTGTTTTCATTAACTGAGAAAATAATATTTTAGCTAGCTTGTACTTATATGATATGTCCCCAACATTTAAATTTACATTTTTTACAAGCAGTCCAGCAGGAGTGAACATGGTCCTCTGCAGACTTCAATTGGCCATCAGCTTGGCAGATACAGGGCTTTAGCAGATGACCATTTTGCCATAAGGTCTGGCTTAAAGGACTTCTGCTAAGTGAAAATAGGCATACTAATGGAAGGGTTCAGCGTATTACATTTCTCTACCTCAGATATAATATATTTTGCTGAGTTCCTATCTTACAAGAATAAAGGATCTACTTACTTCATAATCCCTATCTTACTCCAATCATTTTAAATAAAGTATACCCAACCACCTCTCCATTCTGCTCCTACTGCAATAATCACAATGCTGATTTACTCCACAGCCTCTGGAGCTGCAAGTGCACCTACAGGCTATGGTGCTCACTTAGAGTCCATCTAGAAAAAATGGGCTATGAAAAATCAACCTTACCTTGGAAGCTAGCTCTCCTACATATTACCCCTGCTGGCCTGAATAAACTTCAAACACGTATATTAATAGCATTAGTTTCATTACTTAAATACTACATTACATTGGAAGGCTAGACCATCACTCACCTGGGAGAGTTTCAAACAAGTAGCTACCAAACACCTACTAGCTCACAAATATTTAACCTACACTCAGAAATCCCACATCCACTTTACAGAATTTTGGAAATCCCTTTTTGAACATATTCTAATTTGAAGTTGGTATATATAATTAATGATGGGCTTTTGGCATATGTGTAAATAGTTTTCACTATTTTAGTTTTATGTTTTATTATTCAGCAATGTAATTACTGGTCATTTATTACCAATGTTCAATGTATCTGTTTTCATAAAAAAAGAAATAAAAGACTTTACACAAAAAAAAAAGAATAAAGGATCTACTGTTCATAGCACAGTCTGTACTCTGCAGGGATGGGAAATGAGACCGAATCTCACTTTAGCAGTATTGCTTTGTGGTCTAGGAAGCACAAGGTATAAGAGCTACAACAACAAGAACAACAACAACACTTAAATGAACTTGAAACTGATTTTTTTGGTGAGGTGATACAAAAGCAATATGTTAAGAAGCATTTTGGAACCTATAATTGAACTAAAAACTAAAAAGTACAAATGCACCAGCACTTAACAGACCTTATAGGATGGTGTTAAAAAAAATATATGGAAAAGAAATCTAAAGACACTTGTATCTTGACTTTTCCTGTTGACAATTACAGCATTGTTAATGTTATTAAAGAGAATTGGGCTATAACTACGGAAAGCTCATATTTGATGGACATCCTTGGAGAATCTCCTTTCTTTGTGTATAGTAAAGCCAGGAGCATCAGGAGTTGGGTTGAAGGTAGGCCCAGACCACAGGATGCATGCCTCGATAAGTGTGGAGCCAACTGTGTCTTTTGTCACCACATATAGGAGGGGCAGATGTTTTCTGCCCTTATTTAAAGAAAATGATTAAAACCAACGCAGGATGTGACTGCAACTCAATGCAGGTGCTTTACAGTGCTAGCTGCAATGACTGTGAAGCATTCTATGTGAGGAAAATGCTCAACAAACTTGAAGGATTTCTGGCCATCTTTCTGAAATTAGAGCTACATGCAAGAATAAAGCACTGTCTCAGCATCCACAGCTACACAAAAAACACACTGGCTTTAAATTTCAAATTATTGACCATGTGGACCTTTTGGAACTGGAAGGAGACATCAGTAATCTTTTAGAAAAACATGAACTACTGTGGCAGCTGAAACTGAACTTCTTTAGAAAATCAGGGCTTAATTATTGTTTCTCAATAAAAAGCATGCAAAATCTCAGAAAACTGCCCCATTGTTTAAAAGACTATTAAAAGACTGATATAGGACTTATTAATGCTGACATTACTTGCTTATATTGTGTTTAAAAACAAATATCAAACACGGTTTCCTTCTTTTAGCAATAACTTACAATGTTATAAAGGACATACTTTAGGTGGCTCATGCTGCGGTGGTATGGCAGTAGCATTGTTACCTCACAGCAAGAGGTTCTCCCGTTCGATTCTCTGCGTGGCATGGGAGTGCCTTCTGTGTGGAGTCTGCATGTCCTCCCTGGGGTTGGGTAGCATTCGAAAGACATGTGTGCGTAAATGGGCATGCTTTCATTGAAGGTTGGGCATCGAGCTGGCACCTTGGCATTTTGTAAAAATCTACTGTCAATCATTAGTGGACCGGAGTTCCGCTGTGGCGACCCCTTACTGGGAAAAAGCCGAAAGACAAACAACAATAACTTTAGGTGTCTCATGTACACATTAATCATTTTTGATGGCATCACATTAAATGATAGTTTAAATTTTTAACTGAACACTTTTGTTACACTTTTTCCTTTTAGACAGTGAAAGTCTGATAGTGCACACAATGTGCATGGGCCTAGTCTGATAGTGGATACAATGTGCATGGGCCTAGTCTGATAGTGCATACAATGTGCATGGGCCTAGTCTTTTTCTTTTTCTGTTTTAAAGGTTGCAATTACTTTTGACTGCACTCTCACACACACAAACTAAATGTTTTCTTAGTTAGATGACACATTTTAACAGATCCCTATGGCCTTAGTGCTTTATTTTTAACATTTACCACTGTATTTCCAGTTTAGCAATTATTTTTGTTTTTCATCCTACTTAAGATTTCAGTTGTATATCTATACAGGTTCATTCATGTTATGATTTGTTTTTGACACACAAATGTGATGAAGTATTTACCTGATATGAAAGCGATCTTTGTTAAAAGTTGTATATTTATAAATATTTATTCTGATAGATGTCTAGTGGTAGACGTTTCTGTTAGTTAGTCATGTTTTTTAGTTAGTTTCTTAATTAATAAAGATTTGGATTAGTTTGTTAGTCTATACAAAATATTAATAAAATGGTCTTAGACTGTAAATTGTCCCCAGCTTTTCAGCTTCAGTTTTTGGTAGCACAGTCTCTGTTTAAACAATGGTGTTAAGGGGGAAGGGGGACTTGGTTAAAGGAATGACTTTAATGCTTTTATTGCTCTTAAAATAACCACTCTCTGTAACCACTCCCCTGCTCCAAATAACCTGATTATATACAAATAATGAATGTTTTTGATGCTTTTCATTATACTCAGCTAGGATCACTTGTTTGTGTGTTTCAGTAAAGGATATTCCATTTTTAACTCAACTGTGGACTACTGCCTACTGTCTTCTATTGATTATTTCTATTTGATTATTTTGTAGCACGTATTTTACAGTTATATTTTATATCTCAATTTTTATTAAGTGAACTAAGTGCATAACATAATTCAAGAAGTGAACATCACACCCTCCACACTGCGAAGATTCTGCTTGGTTTGCTCTGGAGCCAGTATAGGTTACATACTGGCATTTTCTGAGACTTCGAGGGATACCATGGATTTCTTTTTTGACTGTATGATAGATGCCTTCATTATAGATTACAACAAGCTGGGAGAGACAAGCTAGTGGCTAATGCTGCTACAGGTAACCCTGGAGAGATATGGGTATATTCTATACTGTCCACTACTACATTTGTTGAATGTCACAGAGCCCTAAAAAGTACATTTCTTCACCTAACATTTTCTGAACACCTAAGCACATCACTGGGGAGAGGAATCTTAGTTAGGACCATATGTTTTGCATAATAGCATAATTCCTTTCCCTTTTTAACTCTTACTAGTATCCATTTCCCTTTCAGTCTTTCACAGTGCCTAATATATTCTGTTGCAACTTATTATTCGAGTAAATGGCAACATCACATTTAAAGGAATTAGCTAAAGTGATGACTTGGTTTCCCATGATAGCTCATGCACATTTATTGTGCCTGTTAGCTGTTTTAATTCCCAGGGAAAATAAAATGTCTGGTTGTAAAGAAGTAACACAGTTTTAAAAGCATTCCACTTAACCTTACAATTCAAACCTCTTGCATTGCTGATAACAGCTTATAAATGCATTAGAACAATTAGCACACTCAGTAAGACAAAAGGGAAAAAAGGAAATATACAACAAGCACTCCTGTTGGATAAATAACAGCAAACCGACACATCTGTAGTTGTCACATGAGCTGCAACAAATAAGCCAACACTAAAGCAAGGAAGGAAGTGGAAACACTTTCACACTAAAATAAGCATACTATATGGTGCCAATGATCAAAACTTACCACTCAGCAACTAATGAATTAAAAAGGCTTCCCCACCCAGGTGACGATTAACAAACACCTATGTCATACACTATCATGTTTTTTTCCCTATATGGTTCTTACGTATCCTTTGCTACGAGAGTGTATGTTTATTCATTTTATTATAATTCCCCATTAGATATTTATCCATGCCTTTTGGTTTATTTGGGTTGAACAGGACCCATAAATGGACCATTAAACATAGAGGAATTCTCAGGGTTGGCAAGGATGTTATTATCCTCTGAGTGCTCTAGAGTGGCAAACTTTTTCCCAGTCTCAGGAGCAAGCAGTTGCCAGCTAGCTGTTTTTCTCATATCTTACCAGGACTGTCCCTCACACTGGTGCATGCAGTGGCTACAAAGAGTGTAGATGTCTCTTCATTTGCTTCCTGTGGTTTGGAGAAGGATAATCCTGCAAAATTCCCTCGCACTATCAACCTGTTTGCTTTGTCATGTGGTAACAAGAGTTGCAAATTCCATCAGTTAATCGTCTAGAGTCAATGTTGTAGTAGCTGCCACAGATGGACAAGGGGTATGGGCATATTAAAGTTTATCTTACAAAAATCACAAAGCATACTCTGCAATTAAAATTGCAGCCTCTCTCCTTAGTATTTAAAGCATAATGTAGCAGGGCGTTTAATCTTGGTTAACAAGTTTTGCCAATGGAACAGTAGCTTCATGTGAACAAAAAACCCTCCTGCAGTGCATAACTTCCTGTGAAAAGTCTTGGGAAACATGAAACTTCTTTTCTTTAAAGTAGAATTCTTTCCTTCCCTTGCCTTCTCCAAGATTTCTTCATTATCAAAGAAACAGATACATTTTATAATTATCTGCTGGAAGGGTTGGTCCAGGTTAGACAGTGATTTCAGGCAGTAAATATGTGTTTTCTCTGGTAACTGGCCATTAGATACATAGTGCTTGAAGAAGGGTAATTTGCAGAAACTCCTTCTCAGATGACTCCTTTACTCCCAGTAGGAATAAATCATGGCACCACAATCTGTCTTCTAAATCATCTGTTTCAAGTGACACATTGGTAAGGATCACATGATACTACTGTAAGACAGAGTGGGCTTCTGATATTCTGTGTGAATCCTGTGAGACTGCTGATTTCAGGAACCTCACTTCAGAGCATAAATGTTAAATTTCTTTCTTGCTGCTGGTTGCTAACTGCTGAAATGCTGAGGTATTCTCTAAAATATTATTTATGAGAGTGGACAATGCAACTAGATTCTGTTCCAGAGAGGGTTTCAGCATTGACTCATGGCAAGCAGCCAGAAAAGCAAGACAACTCACTTTAATTTTTTATATTGATGATTCAGATTATCAATCAACTCCAAAACAGCAAAGGATGCCCCTTTTTTATTTATACTTAAAAATGTACTTGGGCAACACAGCTAATGGATGTTGCTGACACCTTGCTGAAGGCTAGCCCCACCCTTTGCTTTGTATAAATAACCTGAAGCTTAACTGGGAGAGCTTTGCTCCACTCTGCAGTATATCATCACAGCTACAGGAATTTAACTGCCACCATCAGTAGCCATATCACAGACAACAAGCACATCTTTATATCAGACATAAATGCACACTATAATAATAAGAGCAACTCATACTGAATTATTATTATTTTTTTAAACACACACCTTTACTGAATTATCACTTGTGACATAGGCAATTTTACATTTATACAAAAGTAATCAAACTGTATTAACAAACATTAAACTTCATATATATTGCTATATATATCATATAACCTAAGCAACATTACATAAATTATTCAATTCCTGTTCCCTTTTTTTAAACAAGAAACATCTTTATTCATAGGTTCATAGGTTCATAGGTAGGTACTAGGCTATCTGCCCGAGGGCATTTATAAGCCTAGCCAGAGTGTGTCGGCTTTTGCCGCCCCATTGATTAATTAACTGAGCCTCTGTCAAGCAGAGCCAGTGAAGTGATCCCAGGGGTGTACTTTCTGTTAGCCATCCACTCGTCAAGGTTTCTCTTGAAGAGTGTTAGTGAGGGGCTCTGCCTAATGTAGTTAGGAATTTTGTTCCAAAGCATGGGGAGTCTCTGTGACAGGAATCTATCCCTCCAGCATGTTCTATTTATTGTTGTGGTGAGGTTTAGCTCACTAGAGCGAGTGGTTCGCAGTGACTTGGATTTCTTTAGGTGCAGCATGTCTATCAATTCTGAGTTGGACATGGCTTTGTAAGTCAGGCAGAGATCACCTCTGAGTAAGTGATATGCCACTGAGTACAGCCGGAGTTTTTTCAGTCGGGCTGCATAGAACATATGTTTGAGGCCAGCAATCCTCTTGGTGAGGTGCTTTTGTGGTCTTTCAAGCTGTTAGAAGTGTCTTGTGAGGTACATCCCAAATGGGGAATTGTACTCTATGATGGGTCTGATGAGTGATGAGTAGAGGGGCACTATAACCTCTTTATTTCTAGATGCGAACCCCTTAGTAATTAGATGGGCCACATAGAAGGATTTCCTAACTACTTTGGCAATATGATTGTCAAAGGAGAGATTACTATCTACCTGGGTCCCCAGATCTCTTATTACCTCTTCTGTATTAAGGGGGCTGCCGCCTATGTGGTAATTCGTGGGTGTTTTGTTTTTCCCAAATGGGATGACTATGCATTTTTTGGCATTTAGCTTGAGGAGATGACTTTGACCCCAGGTGTCTGTCACAGTAAGGCCTTTTTGGGGGATGTCCGTGTCAGCCGGAGAGTCAATTATGGCTCCCAGTTTGCAGTCATCGGTGAACTTGGTTAGCCATAGTCCTCCTGTGTTTGCCTGTACTTCTGAGAAATATATGCCGAACAGTAGGGGTCCCAGAACTGAGCCTTGCGGGACACCACTTGTGACTGGTTTAGAGTCAGACCTGGAGCCCGCTATTCTTACCGTGTGAGTTTTGTCTGTAAGCCAGTTGGCAACCCATCTTGTAACGTAGGCGTTCATGTTCAGGCTGGTGAATTTTTCTATAATACCTGAGTGAGGAATGGTGTCAACGCCTTGGCGAGATCAAGGTAGGCTGTGTGAACCACCTTTCCCTCGTCTATGGCCTTGGTAACTGTCTCGAAGAAGTCAACCAGATTTAGTAGGCATGATATGCCCTTAACAAAGCCGAACTGGGTCGGGTCAAGCGTTTGGAGGTTCCCAATGTCTTTGTTAATGAGTTCCATGATGATGCACTCCATAGCCTTGCAGACCAGGCTACTCAGGCTTATGGGGCGATAGTTACCAGGGTCAGTTGTGGCTCCTCCTTTGTGGAGTGGAACAACCATTGCTGTGCGCCATTCTATGGGCACGTAGCCTGTGGAGAGGCTGAGGTTGAACAGTGTGTTAGGTGGGGGGTTAGTTTGTTCTGTAGTTCGTGCAAGATACAGCCTGGGACACCATCTGGCCCCATTGATGCTGTGTTTTTGGCTTTTGAAGGGGCTGTTTTCACCTGTGCTTCTGTGATTTCTGGGACACTACACTTTTCTGGTATTGTTGTGGGCCCTTTTGAAGGTGAGAGGGAGGTGACGTTTGCCCTGAATCTATATGCCAGTATGTTGGCAATATCAGTAGGTTCAGTATATTTTGTGCTATTTTGCACTATCTCAGAGCATATCTGCGAGTTGTCACTTAGATTTTTGACATAGCTAAAGAAGGCTTTGTGGTTATCTTTTGAGTCCTTGGCTATTTTTCTTTCAAAGTTAGCCTTGGATGATTTTATGAGGGACCTTAGTTTTTTTCTGAACTAGTTTCCTCCTTTTGTTGTATAACCTGTTTATGGCAGGGGTCCAACAGACTGGTTTACTTCTCTTAGGGGAGTGAGTCTTGGTTTTGCTAGGGATGGCATGATCCATGCATCCTTGTAGGTGCTCATAGAGTGCAATTGAAAAGGATTCTGCATCTTGGGCAGTGTTATCCTTTAGCATGGGGGCTGTGAAACTTACCACCTCTGACTTAAGTAAGGTGAAGTTTGCTTTAGAAAAGTTTTTCACTGTGGTTTCCTTGGTTGGGGGTGGTGGTGGGGTGTGGACATCCAGGGTGATTAGTTTATGGTCGGATCTAACCAGTGACGGGTTGACCTGTCACCCATGTTGGTGATGACCAGGTCCAATATGTTGTGGCCTCTGGTAGGGAAGTTTACCAGCTGATCCAGGGCATTTGAGTTGATAAATTCCAGGAAGCGCTGAGCCTGGGAGTTAGTACACAAGTAGTTTTCCCAGTTAATGGTAGGGTAAATTAAATCTCCCAAGATCAGGGTGTTCAGTAGGACCTTCATGTTTTCCAGTGTCTACAGAAAGGCGGAGTGGTGGTCCTTGGTCATGGAGGGTAATCTGTAGCAGGCCACAATTTGCATTGCAGATTTGCCCGATGTTAGTTGCACATGGGTGATCTCAGAGGTATCATGCTGTGCCACTAACCTGGAGGTGTGGGTATCCTTGATGAATATTGATACACCCCCTCCTTTTGTGTTTCAGTCCGTGTTCTGTGGCTGAAATGTGTGGTATGAGTTGTAGCCCAGTAGTGCTGGAGTGCTCTCTGGAGCCTTGAACCAGGTTTCAGTTACTGCACAGATTTCAACGTTCTCCATACTTAGGAGTGCTTTGAGCGCATGCATTTTGAGATTTAAACTCCTGGCGTTGAGTAGCATAACCCTCAGTTTTTTACTTGTTTTGTTTACGGAGGTGGGTTTGAATTTTGAGCCGTGCCTAAAAAAGGCACTATGGGGGCAGCAAGAGCCTTGGCCAGTATTTGAAAGCCAAGGGGTGACAGGTGCAAGCCGTCTCTTGTGAAGCAACGCAGCCTGTCGAGCATGTCATCCCAGGCTAACAGACACTGGATCCCCTTTGAATGACACCAGAAGTTTAGCCAATTGTTGAAATTGATCATTTTTTTCTTTATACTGAGGTATCATTCTTGGTGAGGGCAGGATGCTACTTAGGGTCAGGGTCATAACCGCCTGGGCTACATGATCAGAGAGCTCTTCCATGTCTCTTTTCATGTAGTCCAGGGAGGTATGGCTCAGGTCTTTCACACCAACATGAACAATGACAGAGTCATATTTGTACTTGTTCTGGAGTGACCTGAGTGCTTGTGTTATGTGGCGGATTCTGGCTCCTGACAGGCAGCTAACAGTAACCTTCTCCTTGTCCAGCCTAGTGAGTGGGGCATCAGTGTGCCTGACTATTGAGTCACCTATTACTAGTGTGTTAGGCATGTTATTTTGCCTTAAGGGCTGTGATTGTGCGGCACATTGATTTTGTGTTTTATGTGTTGTCTGGTTTGTGATGGGAGGTGCAGGTTTTGTGGGTGTCTGCTTTGGAGCTCTCTGATGCTTTTGCAGGTTTTTATTTAGAGCCTTCGAGTATGATTTTGTGTATTTATGTGTATCTTTTGCCAGTGCTGGTTTAGTAAGTCTATGTGAGGCTGGAGGTGTGGTGCAAGTGTTAACCTTCTCCTCATGACTGTCTGTTCCAGTCTTGGGTGGAGATACCTTAGCCTCCAGTTTGGCTGTATAATTGCATCTCTCACATATGTTAGTGTTTTGTGGTAGGAGGAGAGGGCTGTCTGTGTACATGAGGCAGTTGTAACATTGCCTCAGGATACCCAGATTCACCAGCTGGACTGGAAAGTATACCTGAAGTTGCCCTTTGGTCATGCCTGAATAGTAGGGTGAGCTGCTTAGTCGCTTGGTTGGTGATGGGTGGATAAAGAGCCTTGCCCTGCTGGGCAGTCAAATGTCAGGGTATATTAGTGCTTACTATTAGGTCTGAGCAAGTGCTGGACTGTAGGATGCTTTTTGAGTGCTTAGGCTGAGAGTTAGAATAGTTTCAAGTGAAAAACTGAAGGAGACTTTGTGGAGCCAGGAATAATTTAACCCTAGCCCGGCACACAAAACCATGCAACGCGTTTTTTAAACTACTAACTTCTGGGCTGGAACCACTCCTCCAGGGACAGATGGCTGCTCAAAGTTCCCCTCTCTCACAGGTGAACAGAAAAACTTCCCTCTATCCAAGTAAGGTATGGGCAACTCAGAAACTTGTAACACAGCCCTGAATTCAGCAGTAGCCTGAAAACTGGACTATACTAGCTTAGAAAGGTGGGAAACAAGAAATCTATTTATTTATTTATTTATTTTTGAAAAGATAAGGCAAAAACAGTAAAAAGTACACTTAAAACAGCTTCAAATGACTACAAGTGATCAGAAAAGGCTATTGCACTTTAGTGTGTAGCCTACAACAGTTAAAAATGTATTTAAACAAAAACACCGTTTTAAAAGTGCAGGCTGTCAAATAAGTACAATATGTGAAAAAAACAAGCTTTTAAATCACAATAAGTGCTGGAAAATCAGCGTTTAGGTGGAAAACAGTTAAGTACAGCAAGAAAATACAGAAAACTGATACTCAATCACTCCAAAGTCTCGCTTTTAAGCTAGAAGGCTTATATCAGTTTAAGGCTTTCTAGTGCTTTCCAGTAGGTTAGTTACAGGAAAGATGGGAAACAAGCGCAGATGTGGTCTTTTAAACCAGAAAGTTGAAAGAGATGGACAACTTCCCGAATGGTCAATAAACTACAATTCCTGGCCCAAGAACCACTCCTCTTGTGGTAGACAGGCTACCTAGTACTTACCACTCCCACTGATAAGCTAGAAGGCTGCACTCCAACAGAAGGGCTTGGGGGACTCAGAAGCTTTCAAACAGTCCTGGATACAGCACATCTGTACCTGGACTAGACTAGTTACGAGAAAGTTGGGGATCAAGCACAAACACATGCTTTAAAACCAGAAAGTTGAGAGAGATGGAAAAAAAAACTGTCCAAACGGCCAAAAATCTACAATTTCTGGGCCAGAACCACTCCTCTTCTGGTAGATAGGCTAGCTACCTAGTGCTTACGACTCCCACTGATAAGCTAGAAGGCTTCCCTCCAACACAGAAAGGCTTGTGGGGCTCAGAAGCTTACCAACAGTCCTGGTTACAGCAACTCTGTATATGGACTAGGCTAGTAACAGGAAAGGTGGGAAACAAGCGCAAGTGTGGCTTTTAAACCAGAAAGTTGAAAGAGATGGGAAAAACTGCCCAAACGGCCAGTAGCTACAATTTCTGGGCCAGAACCACTCCTCTTGTGGTAGATAGGCTACCTAGTGCTTACCACTCCCACTGATAAGCTAGAAGCTCCGAGACACGTCTGGCTGAAGTGATGGCTACTAAAAAGATTGCCTTCCAAGTCAAATATTTTAAATCACAAGTGGCTGCAGGCTCAAAGGGGAGTGAAGTGAGATATTGTAGAACAAAATTTAAGTCCCAAGGCATTAAACCATCACTTATGACATAAGCAATCATACATTTATGTAAATGAAAACTAACCACACCAACACAAGCCTAGTTACAAGCATTTTACATTGCAAACCATACTGACACACAAAATATTTTAATGGCCACTTCACTTTAAAGTACTCATCCTGAAGTATGTTAATGATTGTTTCTCTGTAAGTCATGTCTCACAAGTGGGCAAATTCTGGTTTTGCAGTCCTTGTTTGATCACACTTTATATATCATAGTTAGGCAAAATTATATTAACAAGAAGTTATGTACTCACCATAATGTTCGATGTATGTAGTCCATCTCGCCTCACATTCTTACCCGACTCGGCCATACTCTAGCTCAAAGTCTTTCAATTGGCTGGGCTAAGAAGGTATCCCATGCTGCACTGCTCCCTTTCCCCAGATCTTGTTTGCTGCGAGCTAATCATTCACTCCTCCACATACAACAACATATAGAGAAGGAAGAACATACTAACCAGAATGGAATTTGAAACCATACCTAACCCCTTGGTCCTCCAGGATGGAGGAAGGAGGGGTGGGTAAGTAAGAATGTGAGGCGAGATGGACTACATACATCAAACGTTATGGTGAGTACATAACTTCTTGATGTTATGTAGTCCAATCTCGCGTACATTCTTACCCGTGGGACAGCATCCCCAGCACCTGAATCCTGGGAGGTTCAGTGGAAAATACTCCTGAGCACTGTGGAACCAAAGGAAGACCTGCCTCTGGACACCAAATCCAACTGGTAGTGAGTAACAAAGGTGTGAGGAGATGCCCATGTAGCCGCAGCACAAATATCATCCATAGACAACCTGGCCTGAAAAGCTGTAGATGTAGACACAGATTGGGTAGAATGAGCCTTCACTTGAAATGGTAAATCCTTGTCATCTGAAGCATAAATGAATGAACTACAACTGGAAATCCATCTGGACAAAGTGACTTTCAAAACAGGAGACCCAGTCCTGTTTTCTGAAAATGAGACAAACAACTGATTCGATTTTCTGAGATTCTTCATTCTATGTAAACAGAATTGTAATTGTCTGTGCACATCCAGCTGATGAAATCTAAATTCTGCCTTGTTTGAGAACTCTGGAAAGAATACAGGTAGTTCAATGGATTGGTTTAGATTACTGACGGAAGCCACTTTCGGTAGAAAGGGAGGGGTTGGTCTGAGAAAAAACGTGTCCTTATGAAAAATCAAGTAAGGTGGTCTAACTGATAAGGCTTGAAGCTCCGAGACATGTCTGGCTGAAGTGATGGCCACTAAAAAGATTGTCTTCCAAGTCAAATATTTTAAATCACAAGTGGCTGCAGACTTGAAGGGGGGTGAAGTGAGATATTGTAGAACAAAATTTAAGTCCCAAGGCATAACTGGTTCAAAAACTGGAGGACGAAGCAGCATAGTGCCCTTCAGGAATGCCTTACAAAGTCTGTGTGCCATGAGACTAGGCTCATCAGTGACATGAAAAGTGGAAATAGCCGCCAACTGGACTTTAATAGTTGTGGCCGCTGATCCTTGGTTGAAAAGCATGGAGAGGAACTCCAGGACTGACAAAATTGGAGCTGTATAAGGAGCAATTTGTCTTGCATGCACCCAGATGGAAAAATCTCTTCCATTTGCTGGAATAGATTTTTCTGGTGGAAGGCTTATGGGAAGAAGACAGAATATGAACCACTTCTGGCGAAAAATGATGAAGCCTGACTAATGATGGAAGTGGAGGAGCCAGGCTGTCAGCCAGAGGGTCTGAAGAGAGGGATGGAGCTGCCCTGACATATGAGTCAGCAAATCTGGTTGAGGGTCCAGAATCCAGGGGGCGTCCACTAGGTAAGGATGGAGGAAGGGGAACCAAATTTGACGATGCCAGTGTGGAGCAATCTGAATCATTTTGCTTCCCAAAGATTGCATTTTCTGAATAACCTTTGTCAGCAGAGGAACAGGAGGGAAGGCATACAGAAGACCAGATGGCCAATCGTGAACTAGAGCATCCCTGGGTGACTCCCCCTAAGGGGGGATAAGGGTGAAGTAGCTGCTGCATTTGTTATTGAGGGGGTTGGCAAATAGGTCGCAGCAAGGCTGACCCCACCTGTGGAAAATCTGCTCCACAACCTGATTGTTCAGGGACCACTCATGAGGCATCAGAATCACTCTGCTGAACCTGTTGGCAATCACATTGGACTTCCCCGGAATGTGCGTTGCTACAAGAAAACATTGGGAAGCCACTGCCCACTGCCACACTCGCATGGCCTCTCTGCAAAGGGGATATGACTTGGTTCCTCCCTGTTTGTTTAGATACCATACCACTGACATATTGTCTGTGTGGATCGCAATTGTCCCGAGAGGAAGAAATCTCTGAAGTGCTTGCAACGCTAGTAGCACTGCTCTCATCTCCAGGACATTGATATGCAGATGCATCTCGTGTTCCTGCCATGTGCCTTGGACTGTCCTGCCTAGATAATGCTCTCCCCACCCTATCTGTGAGGTGTCCGTGGTCACTGTGGCAACCGGAGGGATCAGAACAAAGGGTTTTCCCTTGCTGAGGTTGCTGGTGTGAAGCCACCAGTGTAGATCCTGCTTGCACCTGTCTGTGATTATTATGAGATGAGAAAGAGGAAGATGTTGCAGAGACCACTGGGCGAAGAGTAGACACTGAAGGAGCTTCATGTGTAGCCTCGCCAAAGGAACCAGCATAATTGTAGCAGCCATCGTGCCCAACAATTTGAGGATCAATCTTGCCTTCACTCTTCTCAAAGGTTAGTAGCGCGTACACCTGCTGTTGTAAACTTTGAATCCTTTCTCTTGGTAAGAACGCCCTCATGAGCACGGTGTCTAACTCAGCGCCTATAAAGGTGACATGCTGTGAGGGCAACAAGGCAGACTTTTCCCAACTTAGAGTTATGCCTAATTGTTGACACAGATTGATCATGCCATCTCTGGTTTGTAGGAGTAGATGCCTGGTGGTGGCAGAAAGGAGCCAGTTGTCCAGGTACGGAAACACTTGGATTCCCTTTCGTGTCAAGTGAGCCGTTACCACTGCCATGCATTTGGTGAACACCCTGGGGGCTGTGATGAGACCAAAGGGCAGGGCATGAAATTGAAAATGACTGGCTCCCAGCCGAAAGTGTAAATGCCTTCTGGATGCCCTGTCCATCTTTATATGGTAGTAAGCATCCTTGAGGTCGATGGAGCACATCCACACTTCTTTACCAAACAATGGGAGAATAGATTGCAACGTGACCATTCGGAACTTGAACTTCTTTACATGGGTGCTCAATCTGCTGAGATCCAAAATGAGTCTCAGGTCCCCTGTTCTTTTTGGCACCAAAAAGAATCTGGAGTAAGTCCTAATCCGATCTAGTCTGAGAGGACAGGCTGGATGGCTCCTTTTTCTAGCAGCTTTAAAACCTCTGAAGCTGCGGAATCCCTTTGATTGGTTGGAACATCTGGGATTTTTTTGATCAGAGGGAGGAGCTGAAGAGAAGGGAATGCGATATCCTCCGGAAATTATTTTTAATACCCATTGGTCCTGAGTTATACTTTGCCAGGCCTCTGGGTATAGTGAAATGTGACCCCCGACTGGCTCCTGAAATGCACAGTCAGGCCTCTCATCAGGAACGCTGGTAGGGAGAACCATGAAAGTAATCTCAGTCTCCCTGGTTACGCAGGCCTTCTCTGCCCCTAGGGCGGCATCTACCAGAATTACCACCCCTCCCCTGCCTCTGGAGGTGGACTCACCTTGTGCGTCATGAAAAAATCTCTGTGATTTTTTGAACCACATCTTTCCACCCCTCTGGGTCTTGGGATAAGGCCTAGAGGGTAGGGAAAAATGGACTCCCACAGCAGACAGAGTTTTTTCCTCTTGCTCGCACCTAGTAAGAGTGTCCTTCACCTTGGTTCCGAATAAGGAGGAACCATCAAACAGGGCATTGGTGAATGTAGACTTGAAGGCCTATTACAGAGGCACATCCAGGAGTGTCTCCTAAGAGCAACTCCCGAACTCGCTGCCCTACCCGCTCCTTCGGCTGCATAAGAGATCAGCATCATATAGGAGTTAGCAATAGAGTTGAGGGTAGACATCTGAGCGTTGACCTTCTGAGCCATTGCATCAGAAGCATTACCCTGAAGAGTATCTCCAAGCTCTTTCAGGAGATCTCTTTGCAGCTGTGTAAAATGAGATAAGTAATTCAGTGATTCAGTAGATGAAGTCTCAGACAGTTCCTTCTTGGTGGCCATTGCCACCACCATGGCATCTATAGGAACTCCCTTGGATAGAAACTCTTTGTCAGAGGGGGCGGACAAGAATTTGTTGGGTCTCCTGGGGACTGGTTCTACAGAGTCAGGGGTTTCCCACACCCTTCGACAAACCAGATCTAAAAGCTTGTCGAAGGGTGGAGACACCCAGGAGGCAGAGGGCTGAGCCACAAAGGCCTACAGGAACACCGACTCCTCTTCGGAGGGAGCTTTGGAGGGCCACTCATCCCTCTGCTTCAAAATTTCCAGGATGTCAGAGAAAGAGACATCCTTAGAGGATGACTTGGGGGACCTCTCCAATTCCTCGAGGTCGGTGTCTGACGTGAGGGGCTCATCTTGGGAGTCAATGTGCTTCCTCTTGCACATTCTTTTTCTGGGTGACTCCTCAGGCAAAAACACTGAGGGGCCCTGAGAAATAAGGGGACCACTCATGGGGGTATCCTGAGGCCTTGGGTCTCCACTGTTGAAAGTTAAAGGGCGATCAGAGACACACACCAGAGCTGGAGGGGACAGAGTGTCAGCACTCAATGATGTCACTGAGGAACTGGCCAGTGTGCTCCACATGGCCTCGAAAGCTTGTTCCCCCCGGCTCTGAAGATCGCCTAGCCATGGAAGACCTCGGAGCAGAAGAGACCAGGTCTGAAGCCGACACAGGGGTCAGGCTTCCCCGAGCTGAAGCACCGAGAGGGAGGCTAGGAGCTGAAAAGCAACCCGAGGCCTCCCCCTCAGGTCCGACCGAGGAACCATGAGTCTTGGACCCCATGGATGGAGTTGACAGGGTCGGAGCTGAAGCCAGAGCTGATAAGCCAGGATGGGCCATTGGAGCCAACCTAGGGACATCTGATGGCGCTGACCACTCCAGCTCCAAAAGCTGAGATTCGATCGGAGGAGGAAGTATCGATGCTGGTTGGGTGACAGGCTCCGGAGCCACCTGGGCTGGAGCCGAAAACAATTTTGCCAGAACCGGTGACTGGAGAAGTCTCTCCACCACTTTATCTGCATCCACATCTGAAAGAGTCCTGGAGGACCTAGAAGATAAGGAAGGAGATCTAGACCTCCTCTCTGAAGGAGACCTACGAGGAGGAGAGACCAGCCTAAAATTTGGAGACCGGATCTGAACTAGCACCTCTGTAATTGGCTCTGAGGGACTTGGAGTCGAAGCAGATTCGGTCAATGTACTAACTTCCTGCGGCTCCGAGGACAGTGGAGCCGAGGATGCCACAGAAGATTTCACTACTTTCTCTGGAGGCTCCGAGGATACAGATGGAGCCTGAGAATGCTTGTTTGCCTTAGAAGTTTTAGCCTTAGAGGGAGAGGACTTAAAGCTAGAAGCCCTTCCCAAATCCTCCTCGAAGGAGGGTTTCAAAAGTCCTTTCAAAATTAGTTTGTTCTTCCTCTCCTGAAGAACACGTGGGCTAAATGCATGGCAAAAAGTACAAGACTCCTGGAGGTGAATAGCCCCCAGACAATAAACACAGACAGAGTGTCCATCAGTGATGGACATCTTATAACCACATTTAGAACACTTCTTAAAGTCCGAGGGTTTATGCTCTTTCGTATCCTTAGACATGATGAAGAAAAACCAACCGTTAATAACAGTCAACCGTTAATATATATAAAGCACGGGAACTAGCAAAACCACAACAGACAAATACACAAGACCTCTAACTTAATCGGTCTCAACAGTTAACACAAGGAAAGACTAGGTCCTCTAATTTAAACGGTCCTAGCCCGATGGATAGGTACCTACTAAACTAACAAGAAACACTGAAGAAGGGGCAGACAAGGTCCTCTAACTGAAATGGGCCTAACCCGTAGGGGAAACAGTGGGACACTACAAAGACAATAATACCAGAAACAACAATTTTTTTACCAATGGTTAGATCCATACACATGCACAACACACAGCTATGAAAATAGCTTTTTGTTTTTGAAGCAAAAAACTGTCAATAAAGACAAAAAATGTACTTAGCCACAGCCAAGAGCGAGACCACTTCCAAGCTATACGAGCGGCAAACGAGATCTGTTGAAAAGGAGCAATGCAGCATGGGATACCTTCTTAGCCCAGCCAATTGAAAGACTTCGAGCTAGAGTATGGCCGAGTCGGCTCCGAACCCATGGGTAAGAATGTAGGAGAGATTGGACTATATAACATCGTACATTACTTCCAGCAGTCACACTGTTTGTGTGACACTACTGTGTTCTTTTGGTGGGAATTCCATTTTCCCCAGTATTGTGCAACTATAGACTTAATATATTTAAGTGTAGGGGGATTAAGTCTCCAACATGGAGGATTCAAAGGTACTTGACCCTGCAAATAATTTTAAAGTATTGTTTTTACTTTTATAGTTAATGTTTTATTCAATGATAAAAACTGACAAAGCATTACTTATAGAAATTTGCTTTGAATTAGCATACAGACAACTATCCTGATGGAATTTTTTTTTTAACTGGACAGTATTGAAGAGTATATATTTTGTAACACTTTATAAATTAAAGAAATCACTGCCAAAAATACTTGTGAGCCCTGGATGGTTTCTTACCTCAAGAAGGCTACTACGGAAAGGAATACTACCTTTAAGGACAGATCCATTGACTATCTTCCTTGAAATTATGCTCATTCCCTACACTTTCATTTTAAAATGTTTAAGGATGGGAACTTGGCCCATCATTACCATAACAACTGAAACTGCACACCTGTACAAAAAGACTTACATGCCTTTAAAGCCTCACAACAGACTTTTATATTACTGCCCCAGTCAGTAAACTTGGCAACTAAAGCATCCTGCATTAATGACCTGGTGGTATGCATCCTCCTTATATTAGACCACTATCCATTCTCTTTGATTTCATTACTTATTTAAAAAGTTAAGTTTAAGTTTGGGATTTTAGAAATTGTTGCTAAGGATCCCTGGGGAGGTGATTGGAGTAAAAGGATTTGTAGCAGTGAAGTTAAATGGCAACTGAGGTTGGGAGCCACTTATTCACCAGGTATAAATGAACATGTTTCCCTGGTACCAGTTTTGAAAGAGGCAGCCTCAAACTTATGTAAAAAACGTTAATATCTGATATGATAGTTCATTGGCCAGAGTTTTATTCATTTACTTTTTACAGGTGTAATGCAACGCATTGTTTTTAATATTTTTTTTTATGTTTATCTATTTTTTACAAGTGTATTTTTTATATGCAATTTAGGGGTTAAATATGTTTTTGTAATGTTAATTGAGGGTTATAAATTGAGTTAATTGATTGTGCTAATGAGTAAAGGTATTTCAGGAGTCACAATGGTGAAGCACTAGGTTTGATAAAGTCCAGGATTTATGTGGACGAAAGTGCTTACCACTTTGAATACTGCAATTGGGAGATTGGATGATCGTGTATTTACTAGCTTTCACATTTTATTTTACTGGTCTTCTTGATGGAATAAACATTTTGTCTGTTATCTTCAGCATTGGAAGTCTTATTCAAACAAGTTAATGAGACAGTGTGGACTAAGGTGGAATTGATTTTTACTGTGTTTGTTTTTTCCACTGGAGCACTCCATTGTGCTTTTTACTAGTTACTGTTGGGAGCGTAGTCCTTGCCTACACTTCTTGTTTTGGTTTAAAACTACCACGGTGGTTGTTTACTGTACCACTAATATGGATCACCCTAATTTACCTGATTTACCAGTGGGGATGTCTAATGAGACTGGAATCTTAAAAGACCTAACACAGAATGGTGAGGAAGAGAACTTAACTGTTCTGATCAAATTGAATGTCAACTCAATACCAACATCTTCAGTCAGCTCTTGAGAGACTTCAGAATAGTTGCAGCATGGTTCATCATGGCTCACAGGTCCCACCCCCTTCTTTGGTGAGCAGTAAGACTTTACAGCCAGGCAGCCCCGTGTTACCATCTACATCAGGATTGAACAGTATACCTTGTGGTCAAAGTATGGGGAAATCACCAGGGACAGTTAGTAGAGACACTCACTTCCAGAGATGGCTCAATAAGGAGTTATCTTTCGGTAACAACGAATGACTGGCTAAACCAAAGGACTTAAACAATGAGTTACAAGAATTTAAGATAAAAATGGGAAAGGTACGTGGCCTACAGATTGACAATGCATATCTTAATGAATGTTTAAGACTACACAGAGTTCCAAAAGGGCTGAGAACTTACAAATTCCCTAATGGGATTTCTGTAGGCCAGCCAGAACTTGAAGAATTATTAGCCATGTTTGATCCTCATGGCATGGAACTCTTGCAGTTCATCATTAGGATTAATACCTCGAAAATGAATGTATTGTTTGATGATATTAATGTACTTAATGGTGAAATAAAGTCTGATGTGAATTTTATTAGATATGAGGCTAAGTATGATTATGTGTTTGACAAAACTGAAGAACAGGCCAGGGAGAATGTTGTTAGGAAGCAAAGGAAACTTAAAAGGGACAAAATGGAATATAAACAAAAATTGGCCTGCCCACTACCTAAAAGTTACTTGGATCCCCCCATTAGTGTGGGAAGGGTGGGGGTCATGGATGCAGGAATAGATTCAGTAGGCTTTGAGGGTGGGGATGGGGTTAATGATGTGGCAATGCAACAATTTTTTAATGAGGAAGAAGTTATTGAACAGAGTTACCCACCCCTAAGGAGGTCCGAAAGGATCTTTAATAGGAATCAAAATAATCATAACAATTTTTTAGGACAGCAAGGCACACCGAAAGGGCAAAGGCTAAGAGGTCAGAGGAATTACTGGAGGAACAACAGGGGGAACAGGTACTGAAGTCAGTTGATGGCAATAAACCCATCATTACTTCCTTTGGAGGGAAGATGTTGCGCTATCTGGGTTTCAACATTTTCAACTACACAGACCAGATTATAACTAAGACTCGTTTTTCCCTTTTCGAGAGGGGAATGAAATTTGTTCCTAATAGGAACTTTGATATCTCTAAGGATTTAATTGAATTTAAATTGCACTGTAGAAAACTGAATTTTAACCTACACTTTAAGGACACTACCATCTCTGGTAGGCAAGGACTTTTCAAGAAGAAAAGTTTGTTTAAACCCCCCCCCCCCACATCCTATCCTGTCTAGTTTTGAGAAGGTTTGCACCAGGGAGATTTATCAGGCGTATAACTCCCAGAAAGAAAGATATTACAACTTATACAGGGAGGAAGAAGGGTTATTAAAAATTCTTAGGTCATCTGATAATTTGAGAATCATGAAACCTGACAAGGGGGCAGAGGTTACCATAGACAAGTCTGACTATGTCAATGACATATCGAACATGCTGAATGATACTGATCAGTACAAAGTGGTCTCACTTAATCAGATTCACATTGCCTACAGGTGGATACAACTTTTCTTGGAGGACAGTTTATTGCAAGAGGTAATTAATGAAGAGCCTTACCATTTTTTGTTTAATGAACATCCATACATCCCTATGGTCTTCGGTATTCCCAATGTACATAAAAATGTGGAGCATCCTCCATACAGATTGATTGTGGATGCCCACAATAGTTCCATTTATTCTCTGGGTATTTTTTTTTGACCGACTTCTGAAGAGCACTATGGGCCCACTTCCTCATGTCCTAATTGACTCATGGGATTTTTTAACTAAGATTAAACAGGAATATTTTGGTATAACAACAGGTTTTCCACTAGTGATGTTGTGGACTTGTTTAATTCTATACCCCATGACTTAGGACTGGAACTTTTTCCATGAGGCCCTTGTGGATGGAGGGCTTATCCATTTTGTTGTGGAAGTAATGGAAGTCATTTTAAAAAACAACAACATAACCTTTGAGGATGAGTATTTTAGACAACAGATAGGAGTGGCTATGGGGTCAAGCAGTGCCCCCATTTTTGCCAACTTAGTCATGGTGTCCTGGGAGAGGAGGGTGGGTTTGACATGGATTGGATTGTATACCTCCGGTACCTGGATGATATATTTGTCCTATAGAAAGGGGCTGAGTCAGTGGTGAATGGCTTTTTTGATTACATCAATCAGGTGTGCCCTTATTTCAGGTTCACTCATCATTTTTCTAGAGATAGTACTGATTACTTGGATGTTATGATTTCTAAAAGTTTAGTTTAGGAGCAATTTATGTCTAAAGTATTTCGCAGACTCACATGCTCCAATAGTTTTCTGGCTTTTGACAGTAAACATCTCATTTACATTAAGAAAAATTTGTTGAGAGGACAGATGATTAGAGGCACTAGAATGTGTTCTACCCTGATGGATTACAAAGCTGAATTAAGTAACCTGACACAGATGTTTCTGGGCAGGGGTTACCTGATGGACTTGGTTCAGACCCTAGCCAGGGAGATTTTGGAAGAATGGGGGGGGGTTACACCCCTATTGGGTAGTGTGAAGTCTATTAAGGAGTACAAACAGAAACAGGATGGTAATTTTTCTAATGCCATGGTCACACATTTCGGCCCCTTGGGACAGACCGTACAGAAAACTGTATCCAAAAACTGGGTAATTTTGGAAGGTAACAGTGAGGTGGTCAACGTTGTGGGGCATCACCTTTTTTTGTAAACAAAGTAGGGCTCAGTATTAAGTATTACTTGGAACACCCCTTATCTCAGGATGATAGAGGTAAAGGGACCAGGAAATGTGGATCATATAGATATTGCTCATTTATTTTAGATGAAACAACTTTGATGGTAGGTGAATTTAGGACTAGGGTACATTTAGTTCATGACAACTGTGGTAGTAAGGGATTGGTTTATTTGTGTGTTTGTCAAGGATGCCAAAGGTTTTACATTGGCAAATCTGAGATGGCATTATGCAAACATATTTACGAACACCTATACGCCATTGAAAATAAAAACATGAACAGCTCCCTTTATAAACACACTCTGACATGTCCTGGGCAGATTAAGTTTAAGTTTAGGATTTTAGAAATTGTTGCTAAGGATCCCTTGAGGGGCTTGGGGTAACAGGATTTGTAGCAGTGAAGTTAAATGACAACTGAGGTTGGGAGCCACTTATTCACCGGGTATAAATGAACATGTTTCCCTGATACCAATTTTGAAAGAGGCAGCCTCAAACTTATGGTGGGAGGGTGACCTAATGGTTAAAGTGTTTGCCTTACAAACACAAGGTACAGGGTTTGAGTCTCACATGGGATAACTGGCTAGGCTTAAAATGGCTCACAAGGGCAGTTAGCCTAGTACTAATCTATGTAAAAACATTAATATCTGATATGACAGGTTCATTGGCCAGTGTTTTATTCATTTACTTTTTACAGGTGTAATGCAACACATTGTTTTTAATAATTTTTTTATTTCTATCTATTTTTTACAAGTGTATTTTTATATGCAATTTAGGGGTTAAAAATGTTTTTGTAATGTTAACTGAGGGTTACCAATTGAGTTAACTGATTGTGCTAATGAGTAAAGGTATTTCAGGAGTCACAATGGTGAAGCACTAGGTTTGATAAAGTCCAGGATTTAAGTAGACAAAAGTGCTTACCACTTTGAATACTGCAATTGGGAGATTGGATGATCGTGTATTTACTGGCTTTCACATTTTATTTTACTGGTCTTCTTGATGGAATAAACATTTTGTCTGTTATCTTCACCATTGGAAGTCTTATTCAAACAAGTTAGTGAGGCAGTGTGGACTAAGGTGGAATTGATTTTTACTGTGTTTGTTTTTTCCACCGGAGTACTCCATTGTGCTTTTTACTCATTTAAAAAATATATCTCATAAATGGGACAGTGCAATAGCAACAATGCATATATGTTTTGCCCCAATAATTGTGTATAGCTCACAATTTCAGCATTCCTACTACTTTCACTTTTCTAAAGTCTTATCCCTTTAGTCTGACTTACAGTGTGCTTTTCAGTCCTCTAATCAACACATTTTTGAAAATTTCTCAGGTACTACTTTATAACTTGTTATGATGTAATCTTGAAGTTGACTAATATGCTATCGGCTTCATCTTATAGTTTTTATGGGAACATTATTTTATTGTGTGTGTTCTGCTACCAGTGCTTAAAAATGAATTCTTATGATATTCTCTCATCATTTTTGTTGTTATTTCAATAGAACAGATTTTAATTTGGTGCAGATCGTGCAGTGCAATGTCTGAGGACATGTGACTCAGAGAAGTGGGGAAAACATTATTTTTAAAAACATGTTCCCTTTGGGCAGAGCACTCACTTCCAGCAGTGTAGTGGGCACAGCCCTCTACCAAAAATGGCACTAGTTTGTAATTTCAATTTCATAAGGTGCCAATTATTCTGTTGTTGTTATTCGTTGCTTTAGTATCAATATTTTGCATTATTATTTTTCTTTACAGATATGTTTTAGTAAGTAGTATCAGTCAGTCATTTCATGCTTCATGTTCACCATAACATGGCAGGGGGTGAAAAGTGCACTTGGACTGGTCCATTTCTGCTTCCTGCTCAACAAAATATAATAAGCACATAAATAAACAATATTTAGACTGTATTTCAAATTACTTTCTGAGCGAAATTTAACAATTCAAAAAAATATATATATATATATATATATATATATATATATATATATATATATAAATATATATATTCCTCAAGTTCCTCAACTTATAGACAAACAGTTACTCCTATAAGGAGTATAGACAACACACAGTAATGCAAATGCGGGGGGGGGGGGCAAAGATTTTTTTTTTAAACAGTTTTATTGAATTTTAAATATAACAATTTTATAAGCAATCACATAGAATTATACAGGAGAATATATACTGCAAAACTAAAAATTGGATGACACACATTTATCCCATACAGAGGCAAAGATCTTTTTAATAACTACTAATGCAATTAACTCTTGCTCTTAATACCTGTAAACAATGGTTGGATAAACTTTGCAATTTTCTTACACTCACTATTTTTGTTAAGTTTTACATATTTTAGTGCAGAAATGAAATTTGAAAATCGCAACATCTTGCTGCCAGTGATCTTTCTCAGCTCTCCAGTTTAGTTATATTTCTTAGCAGATTATTGTTTTTTTTTAGTTTGATATTTAATTAAAGTTTTGTTATGTGCTGTGTAATGTGCCTTATGTAACAACCACATTTTTCCTTGACATATTGAAATATTGTTTCATTATTATTTTGAGTTGCTGAATTTTTTTGATGCTCATATTAACTTTGATAAAAATGCATGTATGATTTAATCGTGGCCAGGAACTGTGCTTGAGACAGTAATGATTGCCACTCTTGCATATGATCACTAATGTATAAATACCAGGATATGTACTTAAAGACTGATATTACAGTACCCCAGGATTTTCTTTTTACAAGATGCAGTGGTTTTGGAGATGGTATACATCAGTATTAGGGTTATGATGTGCAGTAATATTTTTCACTTTTGATGTTGTTCTTGGTCAAGTGTTTGCAAAGTATTCTCCATCACAAACCATTTGTATGTTATTATTTAAATTGGTATATTAATACACTGTGTCTCATCTGTATATCAAAATGTATTTTATTTAGTTTGTGCACTTTAGCAGTTTTTCATACGTTTTATTTAACACATTGCAAGCTTGAATTTCAGCTGTTTTTAAAATGCTTTGCAGCACAGCACTTTAATAAACATTGAGCTGAACTGAGCTGAGCTGAGAAGAGCTGAATTCAGCTGAGTTGAGATTATGCTGATTTGAGTTCTGGAATGAATTCTTTAAGCTTCTTTTATCTTCTGCCTCATCTGGACCTAAAGTCATCTATGAATGTTCTAACAACTGCACTGCAAAGTGCTATAAAGGTCTCTTTCAAAGCATCATTCTAAAAAGAGTTCCACTTAGACCAACTGTCCTTCAAGAAAGGGGAGTAATATGCTTCTCTCAACATTTTTTATGTCTATGTATACCATTTCACTGAAGGAAGCAAGAATTCATACAAATGCCTCTGTAAACTAAACTGACATGAGTGTCCTATAGCTGATCTCATACCTCCTAAAGTCTGTCAAGATGGAGCATAGGCCCTTGCAGTCCCTGTCAGAATACAGAGAAACAATCTTCTTCTTCTTTCGGCTTTTTCCCGGTTAGGGGTCACCACAGCGGATCACCTGTCCGCTCATGATTGGCAGTGGAGTTTTACAGTGCTGAGGTGCCAGCCTGGCACCCAACCTTCCACAGAATGCACATGCATGCACACACTCACACCTAGGGCCAATTTGGAGTATCCAATCCACCTACAGCATGTCTTTGGGATGTGGAAGGAAACCGGAGCACCCGGAGGAAACCCAGGCGACCACAGGGAAGACATGCAGACTCCACACAGAAGGCACCCCAGCCAAGAATCAAACCAGAGAACCTCTTCCTCTGAGGTGGCAATGCTAACCACTGCACCACCATGGCCGCCCCAATACAGAGAAACAATGCCATTCATAAAATGTTTTTCCTAAGCAAGTGAAAAGAAGTAACTACTATCACAAAATATAAAGGGGTATCTAAAAAGGTAAGGCAGTTAAAGAATTTTGAACATATGACTGTTGCTTTATAGAATCCAAGCCAGATTTTTAATGGACACCAGACATGGCCATTGTCATGGACATATTAAGAACATGGGGCTGATAATGTTTTTCTGAGCTTTTGAATACTGAACTTAAGCATGAGAAAATGCTTGTTACTGCAAAACATGCCACTAGTGGGTCATATTTAAGTTGGAATATAAAGTATCTGCAAGACTATCAGTTAATAGTGAGTTGGAAGTGGCATTAATCTTCTTGTTTCATGTGAATTCTAAAACAATGAATAGCATTTTACAGAAATCAAATGACTGAAAAACATTTACATTAATTCATCACTAGATATATATATATATATATATATATATATATATATATATATATATATATATATAGTTATATATATATATATAGGTCTGTTTCAGACCGTTGAAACCCCAGATCATCGAAGACCACATAGTCGAGATGAAAATAATGAAAACCCATTAAAGTGAAAGACCAGAGCAACAAAGATATTCCCAGGGAAAGTAATCAATCATCCAAAAAGTCACAAAACCTCTACTGCACCATCCCTAACCCACCCAGGTGGGGTGCTATGCCCCCACACCCCCCTAACTAAATATACCAACTCCAAGATCACACTACATTTGGGCAAAGGGCAAAGCTCACCTTATTGGCCAACAGGTTACTTACCCTGCCAAGATCTTCATTCGCTGGCCTTTTGCTGAAATGGGTTTTTGTTACTTATGTCTCGACAATGTGATCTTAGCAGAAATTCATAACAGCCTACATACATACGTCTAAAATACAAGTCTAAAATAACAATCAATTTATAACTAATGTGGTTATTGCTAAAATAACCAAAAAATCTAAAACAATTATTTAAAAACAAAAATATATATAACAATAACAGTACCAAATATGTAAAGACTCTTGGAGTTTTCTAATGGAACTTAGTAGCATCCCTTTTAAACAGGATTATAAATTACTGACAGTTGATGTAAGGGACTTGTACACCGTGATTCCCCAAGAATTGGGGATAGAGTGGATTAGAGATTTCTTACATGCAAGGAAAATTGATAATAACATCATTCATGTCGTAGCTACTTTGTTGGAGTTAGTTTTGTTTAACAACTTTATGTGGCTTGAAGGGGATTTTTTCCTCCAAAAATCAGGGGTAGCCATGGGGTCTCCCTGTGGTGGTAGCTTTGCCAATTGTATAATGGCACATTGGGAGACCACCATGCTTTTCCAAAATACTATGTTTAAGAACAATGTCGCTTGGTATACAAGATACCAAGATGATATGTTCATTTTATGGAAAGGCCCCAGCGAAACAGTGCAAGATTTTATTAAATTAATCACTGCTTCAACCAACTTTTTGGAGTTTACCTTTAATTTGGAAAACGAAACCATTAATTTTCTTGACATCCGTATTCATAAGGATGCAGTCAGAAGTAGATTTAAAAGCACAATCTACAGGAAGCCCACGTATTCTAACTCCTTCCTCCATTTCTCCAGTTGTCACCCCTACCACCAAAAGAGAGCGGTGGTTAAGGGGCAGATGGTGAGGGCAGCCAGAATGATTTCAGATGAGTCTGATTTCATTGAAGAATGTGGTCTACTTGAAAGAATGTTTCTTAGGAGGGGTTACTCGCTGAGTTTAGTCTCTAACATTTCCATAGAGGTAACCACTAAACGGCATTCTGGCTGCTTTAAGCCATTATTAGGTACTGGGGGTTTGGAAGAGTTTGAAATTCCTGTTGGGGAGGTACAGGATTCTCTATCTAGTAACACCAACTGTCACACTACAAGTTTTTTATGTACATATAATTTGGACCACTCTTTTATTAGGGAGACCCTATACAAGAACTGGACTATCCTTATAGAGGATATGTCTCTATATAAAGCCCTTGGCAACAAACCAAAAATTACCTTTAGACGAGGGCAAAATTTAAAAATGTTGTTGCAATACTCCACCAACCCACCCCCAAATAAAAACAAGGGTATGTTTAAGTATGGAAGGTGTCATCAATGTAAGCACTTAAACTTGAATTACCAATTTAAGATTAGGGATAGTTTTTACAAAACCCAGGGTAAATTCTCATGTGACACAAAGGGAGTGGTGTATTGCACTTGTTGCCAAGTTTGTAAAGCTTTCTATATCGGCAAGACTGAAAGGAAGCTAAGGCAACGTATTTATGAACATCTGTATGCTATAAGTCAGAGGGACACAACCAACGCATTGACTAGGCATATTGTTGATTTCCCTGACCACTCCTTTAAGTTTTCAGTATTAAAGCACATAAGCACAGATGTGAGAGGTGGCCCTTGGCAAATCAATTTGGAAATTGAAGAATTAAGATGGCAAATCACCACTGCTGCATATTTGCCCCCAGGTTTGAATGAAACAGTTTCGATAAAATGTTTTTTAAAGCTTTTGTCTTTAAAAAGATGAATTTAGAAAGGTGAAATTATACTTATTGATAGTTTCCCTTTGTTATTGTTATATATATTTTTGTTTTTAAATAATTGTTTTAGATTTTTTGGTTATTTTAGCAATAACCACATTAATTATAAATTGATTGTTATTTTAGACTTGTATTTAAGACGTATGTATGTAGGCTGTTATGAATTTCTGCTAACTAAGGGTTGCTCAGCTAGATTTTATGCAACTGTTTTTGGTTGTAACTTTTTGAAAGTGTTTAAGTAATAGGGTCTTTCACTTTAAATCTTGATTTGTACTTCATGTAATTAATTAACTGACACTAGATTTTTTCTTTAAAAACATTTGAATGTGAGTGTTCTATGTCTGAAGAAGGAAAAGCACAGTCTATTTCCGAAAGTGCTAACAACATTAAATTGTCTTTTGTCACGTATTTCCTGCTCGCTTTGGTTTTTCGATTACAAGTTTGTCTTTTTTGCCCTTCGTGTTTGTTTAGTCAACACAATTTGGTTGACTAGGCAGATGGTTAGCAGATATGTGAGATCACACAACTCTTTGAACTGGAGAATATGCCCTTCCCTGGATATTGCGCAATCACAGAGCTAGTATATAATTAGCAGTGTGTCTGGGGACACCATTGCAAAAAATGATGATTTATTATCTTTTTTTTTGTATATTAATTTTACATGCACTGAAGTTATTCCTTGGCACATGTGTAATTTGGTGTTAACATTTGTCATTGTCATTGTTCTGTTTTGATGATAGGAATGGTGACATTTGGGTCTATCGATTAGCTTAAGTAGATGCATGCACACACATGCACACATAGCTATGTATGACTATATATATATATCTATATATATATATATATATATATATATATATATATATATATATATATATATATATATATACATATATACATACACACACATATATATATATATATATATATATATATATATATATATATATATATATATATATATATATATATATACATACACATCTATGGTTTCCCTTCAAGTGTTCTAAGTGTCAGAAGGTTGAGCACTTGAAATACTGGTTAAATAGTTTGAAAATTCACTTTTCAAACATTGCCAGTGAATGTGCAAGAGCTTGGTACAGTGAGGACCAGGAAGGTGTCTTTTCCTAATGTAGTGCCATGTCACAGTTGGTATATCGAAGTAGCAGTGAGTTTAAAATAAGCTTTGTTTTGCTGTATCTTTTTTTTTTTTTTTTTTTTTTAATCTTTGTAATGCAAACATTTGTGTTTGCTGTCTAAATGCCTGAACTTTTTATAGTGCAAACACATGACATAGATTGATATATATACATATATAGAGCAAATATCTCATCAGAAGCAACAGAATATAAAAATGGAAGAAGAGGTTAAATTTCTCTAAGATAATGTTGATAATCTGTAAAATTGTTAAAGGAGTTGGAATCTCAGATTTGCAGGGATTCTGGAGACAATCGAGGAAAAAGATTTGCTTCCTTTTTTTTAAAAAATATATATTTGCCAGCCCTTAACACATGAACTAAGCTGGATTGGATGGTAGATAGAATCCATCAATTGGGAAGGGAAAAGGATGGAGCTAAATTGCAAATGCAGAACATTGTAAAACTGCACTCCTATTCAGTTTAAGATTGGATTATAAGTAACTTTTATCTGGTACATAGAGTGCAGGTGGATAGCTACATAATTCAGGCATATTAGCACTACTCCAGTGTGCTGTATAACAAACAGAGTACATATCTAACACTGAGGAATTGCTTGAAAACCAAAGACATAGCATTGTGATTGATTTATCTTACTGACCTGGTGGTAGAGGTGGATGGACAGAAGTATGAATTTACCTCCTCGACTGCTACATTTGAATCTTTGGATCACTGGCATGCCTCTGAACAGGTGAATTGGTTTGTCCTGAAGACCATCATTAGAGGGATGAAAGTAAACCAAATGCAGGTGGAATTAAATCATGATGTGCTCCAGGCTGTATCAATGGGTCTGATAATCAATAGGTGGGGAAAGGGATAAGGCAATGGACACAGAAGAGTGCAAAGTAAACAATCTGCCCAAATTGGGCAGAGACAATCCTCAGCCATTCATGTTGGGAATCATAGGTTGCTCATTGCAAGTGTTAGATCACCAGAAATGTATAGTGAGAGAGCAGATTCCTTGGCACCATCAATAGATAACAAGATGAGTGTTACTAATGTGGACTTTGGAGATAATGTAGATATAACACCCACGCTAAGTTTAAAGATTGGGAAATAGAATCTGAGCATGATATGCATTCATGTATAGACAGTTCAATCTAATACATGGATATTTATAACTGGGGGCTAAACTTCATAATAAGAGCGCTGAAACTTCTCTGAATGGTTGCCTCTCTCAGCAAAGTGAAGGACAGAGCAATAGTTAGTCTGTTTCACTTCACTAGGCTATCTGTTGACTGGAATGACTATTTGAAGTTTCTTGATATATTTTCTTATGTTATGCTTAGAATTCTCGCTGATAGACTTTATCATGTTTTTTTTCTTTTTTTTTTTTTAAAAATAGATGCAGCTTGAAGATAATTGTTCTCTTTATTTTTCTTTATTTCTAGCCTGCTGTTGCAGATAGATTTTTTGAAGCATAAGGGGAATATGGTTGGGGTAGAATATTTATATAATTGTTTGAAAGGAAGGAGCATAGGAGCACCACATCACAGCTTTCAACAGTATTTACACCATAGTCCCGCTTAGTTCTTCAGCTCTTAGAGCCAGACATAGATCCTGGGGGTGCCAAGAGTCCAGAACATGGGGGAGGAGGAGCTGAAGAACAAACCACAAGAAGGACGCGGAGTATTGACTTTCACAGTGGTCACCTGGAATGTTGGGGGTATCTGCAACCCAAACAAAAAAGGTAAAATATGTGTGCAACTTTAACTCATTAGTGCACATATTGTAGTACTTCAGGAAATAAAATTTAGGTGGATGAAGCTCTAAAGTTGGGTGGAATAAATTTTAGAGTGTTAGGCTGAAGTACTGTCAAAAGAGGAAGAAAAAGAGGAGTAGCAATTTTGGCTTCCAAACATTTAGCTTTGAATGTTAAAGAATCAAAACAGAATCAGGAAGCTTGATGTGTTATTATAGGATGTGAACTAGCAGGAAAGAAATGGAAGATAGGGGCCTTATATGAACCAAATGAGGAGTTCCCAGAGTTTTTCTTCCATGTTTTTGACCAGTAGATTTCTGTTATGCTAGGATGTGATAGAGGGTTGACAGGGATGATTTTAAGCTTGTAGTGAACTGGGAAAAGGACATAAAATTTGTGAGTAAGGAGAAGTACAGGAATATTTTGCAGGTTTTATCTGATTAGGAATTACAGACAGGTTGGAAAGGCATTCAGAGATGCAAATATTCAACAAACCTAGCATTTAAATTTTCTGGAAATTAAGGTAAACATGGTTGCCAGTTGTTATAAGTGCATATCTGAGAGAAGTGCCTTCCTATCATGCCTATGTGCTGGTGCATTTTTCAGTTCCTGTGAACCAGTCTCATTCCAGGAGATGGAGATTGAACCTCTGGTTCTAGTTGGGAGATAGGATTCAGGAGGGAGGTAGAGTTATAGGAGGGAATGTAACTTAGTAGGACTCTAATGGAATACATACTGAGATGGATATATGGCTTTGGTGAGATGCTTTGAAGGCAGGCTTTAGAGGGTACTTGGGTTTGGAAGGGCTACTGGCATAGAAAGGAAGTAAGAATGATAACTAGATTGTAATAAGATCTGATAAGTCTACAGAGGTTGATAAAGGTAAGCATAAATGCCTAAGAGAACTTATGTAAAAACAAGAAATATTGCATCTTAAAACTTGTACAATAGGATCTAAAAGTACAATAGTAGAGAAGGGTTTAATTTCTTTACAAGACGTTTGGTGGAGTTGGGCAGAGAAAATTTGGAAGTGGCTGGCATCAAGAATTAAGTCAAAACAGTAGGACTTACTTTCACTTTAAGACAAAAAAGTAATCTAATAACTGATGTGGCAGATATCCAAAGGAATTTTTGGGTGTTTTTCACTGATCTTTACACTTCAAAGAAGAAGGATACTTAGTATACTTCTCAACTGTCCAAATTTTCACAGAATGTCGAGATTTTGCATTATATTTTTGGTATTTGTGTTTTTCTGGCAATTCACTGGGGATTGAAGCCACTAAATAATGACATAGATTGAGTTTTAGATGTCATATCTTTCAGAAAATGCATGCTAACACAAATCCTGTTTTAGCAACTTTCTAAGTTTATAAGAGCAATGGAGATATTTTGGTAGAGAAGGTTAAATAAAGAGAAATCCCTGGGAAATTATGTATTCCCAGTTGATTTCTTTTTTCAAATTTAAAAAGATTTGTTGGCTCCTCATTTAATTGAGATAATACAATACATGGACAATGGAGAAAACATTATCTGATTCCTTCTCAAAAGCCATTATAAGTGTTGCTTCTGAAAGGAAAATTAAATAGACAGATGCTGGATAATTATAGACTTATATTGCAAACTTCTTTTGATGTAAAAAAAATAGCATCAGTTCCAAACAAAAGATTGCAAGTGTTTTGTCCAGGTTAATAATGGAAGATCAAAGAGGCTTTGTGAAAGGCCATATACCAGAAGGAAATTGGTGGTTATGAAGGGATTTTATCATCAGGCAGAGCAGGAGGAGTGGACCCAAGCAGGTGCAGTATTTTTTGATATTAGAAAATCATTTGATTCACTTGAGTGGCCATTTCTCTTTTAGGCTTCAAAAACAATCAGGATAGTAAATATATTTACGAGCTGGACTGCAGCCTTTAAAAAAAAAAAGCTAAGGCACAATTAGTGATAAATGGCCAACTAACCAAAGACATATATATTAGAAGGGGGAACTAAACCAGGGTGCCTGCTGTCCCTGTTTTTATTTATTCTGGCTATGGAATCTTTAGCCTAGCAGATACATGAGTTTATGTCCATGGTTCCTTGCCAGTGGAAATTTTTCATATTGTTTGTAGTTGGTTGCATGTTAGTCTCAGATAGGTCAGTTCTTGTGCTTCGGGGACTAATAGAGAGTTTTTATTTATTTTTATTTTTTTGTTTACCATTGGTTTACCAGAAAAATCTGACTTGGAATGAGCCAATTTTTACTGGAGGCCAGAGGAGAAATGGTCTAGATGCATGTCTTTATAATGTGGGAGGAAACTGGAGCACCCAGAGAAAACCCACAGGAATGCTGGGAGGACATGCAGACTCCGCACAGAAGGCATTCCGGCCAAGAATTGAACTGGAAAACCTCTTGCTGTGAGGCAAGAAAATGCAAACTGCTGCACTGTTGTGCCATCCAAATTTGAAAAATTTAAGAAGGTAGTTGGTTTGGAATGTAATTGGGCAACTGTACAGGTCATGGTATGACAGACTGGGTCAGTAATGTTAGAGGATATAGTTAGTAAGACATTAAATACAAAGTATTTAAGTTTAAAAGTGACTGAAACTAAAAGAGGGTTGATTGAAAGTAATTATGCAGGACAATACGCCTCTGTAGTGTAATCTTTAATCAACTGGTCATCAAAGGTTTATACCTTGACTGGATGAATTAGTCATAACCAAATAACAATGTTGACAAGAATCATACATGCCTATCATCATCTACTCTGAAGAACTGGTGATGGTAAGTGGTGGCAGAAATTGCAAATGATTTGAGACAAGTTTGTCTGGAATGCAAAGGGATTTAGGTTTCCTAAACTTAGGTTACATTTGTTGAGGAGATGCATGACATTTGGTTTAATGCATTAGCAGCTGTGGCAGCAGCAGCTTTCTGTTTATCTGCATCAGCGGCTGAGAGGCCCTCGTAGGTGTGTGTGGTAGGGAGAGGGTGGTGAGTTAGAAAGAGTTTGTATTGTTTGGTTAAGTAGTTGAAGGGGACTAGAAACTCTTTTGCAGGTATGTTAAGGTATGTATCTGGAACAATCCAGCATTGAAATTGCAGGGGAAAACCATGTGCTGGACACATCAGAGAGAAAAAGTCATAAAGAGTGTAGGTGATATTGTACAAGAGGTTAATAATGGGATGGTATGTTTTACAGAATGGTCACAATTTAATAAGGATAAGTAGAGTTTGCTGGAAGAGGCATAGTTGCAATTTGAACAACTGAAACAAATGGTGAAGCATTAGATAACAACATAAGATGACTGGTGCCTTCAAAGTAAAGGTACTAATTGCAAGAGAAAACTCTCCTGTAGTAATTTGTTTAAGTTGTTGGTTAGGCTAGCAGGGAGGATTACAAGAAGGAAGAGTGGAGGAATTGTATTTACATTAGTTCTAAATAAAAAAAAATACTTTCAGTTATTTGGGACCATCATATACATTCTACATATGTGGTTTAAGATATCTCATTACTATTGTGTTAGACTGGGGAAAAGGGATGCTGAATGTTGGAGATGTAGAGAGAAAGATGTCAGAAGCATACGTTTGTTTTGGGGTCATGAGAGAATTCATTAGTGTTGGTAGGAATTTATTTGTGAGTCAGAGTATATATTTAGGAGAAAATTGCTCAGGAATTGGAAGCTTTGTCTTTTGGGATCAGGAGGCCAGTAGAGCTGTATGGACATTGTCAGAAAGAGTAATAGTGTTGTTATTATGAGGTTGTGTAAGAAGTTGAATTGCAGAAGGGTGGAAACATGTGGGTATTGAGAAGTCAGTGGATATTGGATTAAATGATGTTAAAACTTAAAAGAGTGTTGAAAGTTCAATAATCTTCAGTCAATAAACTTAGGGTAGTATCTAGGTGGCATAAAGTTAAGGAATTTTATAATATAACCAAAGAAAATGCTGCCAACCACTGAAGGAGACCTGTAGGTAGTTTTTCTACACCATCCAATGTCTGCAGCAAATTTTATAGTGTACTGATAAGCTTGTTTGAAAGAGACCAGGTGGCCATGAATTAGACAGAATTAAGTAAAGGAAAAGAGGATGTTTTTCTTTTTATATATTAGTTGTTCTACAAGAAATTGTTAATGGGTCTATATAAGTTCAACGAAACAGCACATCGTCAAATACAACAACCTCGAACTTCTAACCAAGAAATCTAAAAACATCGAAAGCTCAGAACAGTGATTTTCTTTCCCTGGGAAAAAATTCACTGTTCCGAGAAACACACACAATACACAAGCACACCAAAAAACAGCAATCCACACATATACACTTAAAATCCTACATCTAACCCTACACTAAACTGTCCATACAGTACTATCTATCCACTATCCTTAACCCTAACCCTAAGGTCTGTCACTATCGCACACTCACCTCACCCGCGCCCTAACTCACATACCCCACCCTAACCCTAAAGTCTATCACTATCGCACACTCATCTCACCCGCGTCCTAACCCTACCTCACATACCCCGCCCTAACCCTAAAGTCTATCACTATCGCACACTCACCTCAACCGCGCCCTAACCCTAACTCACATACCCCGCCCTAACCCTAATGTCCACACAATCACACACTTACCTGAACCCAACTCGTAACTTTCCACCACAGTGCTGAAAATAGCGAAGCCACAGAAACGGACAACCGGATTCTTTCCCTAGGAAAAAACTTTGGTTATCTGCAGCTTTGCTATTTTCAGGTCAATATTAGACCATTCAACGTATTAACACTTCGATGAACTAATATAGACCTATTGTTAATATTGCATCATATTCATGGTTGCTGTTAATCAGGTTTAATTGGTGGACAAGTTATATTATTGCTTGCTATGGTCGGAATTCAAGTTATATTTTGTTCATTTGCACAATAATAAGAAACTTAAAAAAGTCTGGAAGTCAGCAATTAACTACAAAACTGCTTTGTGAACATACAATGCCTACAAGGTAAATTTATTTGTGACAAGTAAAAACTCAGTGTTAAACAGCAATGGAAAACATGACCAGTCTAGTTAGATAGTAAAGATAAATTTTCAACTGTACTAGGTTCTTACTTGGATTTATACAGAACCTGTAAAATAGTAAGTGCATATCTGCAATCTAAGAATGTGTCATCAGATGCATTTGCTTTATTCACATAGCTCTCATTTCATGTTCATATTATATCAGTTTCCTTCAAGCAATCTTTCCTTTTTCATTTCTTGCAGTGAATTTTTCTTCCCATTTATCTGAGAAGTTCATTTACTATAATCAACACTGGTAACAATTTTTCATTTTGGGGCAGTTTTCAAAACAAGCCTGTTAAATGTTAGTTCCAAAAGTATGCAACATGAGAGATTTTAACAATTAAGAAACCTAAAGAAAGTGTAAATAAAAATACAGCTAACAGAATCAATTTTTTATGTCTAAAAACAAGAGTTGACATGGTCTCAAAAGAGAAAAAGACGAGTAATGTATAAATCTGAATGTAAAGGCTCTTGCAGCCAGTGTTTCTTATAATATTAACTGTCATTTTAATGCTAAAATTACTAGCATAACACCAACATACCCCCTGCAACCTGGGGGAAGTCCAGCCTGCAGGGACATTTTGCAAACAGAACCCAAGCCATGTCTGTTAATGTTTAAGAATGCCAGATGGGAATAATGAGAGCCAAGCCAGCTAACGGAAGCAGTCGAAAAGATTTCAAGTGAAGCTGCGTATGTGAGTATGTGTGTGCAATTCATGTCTATCCATGCCTTCTATACCTGCGTGTGTGTGTGTGTGTGTGTGTGTGTGTGTGTGTGTATACATGAACATGTGTTTGTGTGTGTGCATGCATGCATGCATGTCTGTGTGTGCATGCATGAACATGTGTGTGTGTGTGTGTGTGTGTGTGTGTGTGTGTGTGTGTGTGTGTGTGTGTGTGTGTGTGTGTGTGTATTTGTGTGCGTGCTTGTGCGTGTGTGCATTCCATACAAGTAATATTAAAAACAACAAAATATACTTCTATTTCCACTTAAAAAAATAAAGGAAAAAAAAGAAATGAAGAAATAAATACATACATATATACATAATTAAAATAAATGGAAAACAACAATTCTTATTTCTTTTTTTCTTTTTCATCTACCTCATTTAAATAAACATAAAAACATTATTTTTATCACTTCATCCTACCCAATCTCTTTACCATAACCAAGGATATATCTTTTTATTAATATCCACTTTATCCGAAATCTTGTTATACAAAATGTTATGTGTTCTTGTTTTCCATATCTTATGTATTATTGCCATACACATATTATCCTTATTATCAACCTCCATACCCATCTATTGTCCATACAATCCATACAAAATATTTCCATTCTTATATTTTTCTAACCAGTCCCAATTATTTTGCTTTTCTACTTCTTCCTATATCTTTTTAACCCTTTCACATTCCAGGGAAACATGTTACATAGTTTCCATTTCTCCATATAGGTTCATAGGTAGGTACTAGGCTATCAGCCCAAGGGCCTAAGTAAGCCTAGCCAACAAGGTTCCCTGGCTTACGACACCAAAGAAAGTTATTTTCCTGTGCCCCTGTCAAGCAGAACCACAAAAGTGATCCCCGGGGTGTATTTCCTATTTCCCATCCACTCATCAAGATTTTTCTTGAAGAGTGCTAATGAGGATCTTTGCTTGACATAGATGGGTAGCTTGTTCCAGAGTATGGGAAGTCTCTGAGACAGGAATCTATCCCTCCAGCATGTCCTGTTTATTGTGGTGACAAGGTTTAGGTTCCTAGAGCGTGTAGCTCGGAGGGATTGGGATTTCTTTAGGTGTAGCATGTCCAACACGGTTACCTATTACAAAATCGAAGTTACGGAACTTCGAATATCATATGGTTGACACTATATGATTGAAGTTCCATAGCTTCGAAATTACAAAAACAAATAAATAAAACAAAGAAAATGTACCCTGATGGGTTAAAGCAGGGGGGGAGTAAGCCCCCTGCACCCCCCACACCCCCCGCTACTTAAATATATCAACTCGCACTTTAATGCACTATGGTGCGGAAAGGGAAGATTTCCCTTTCCTACACTGTAGTTTAATCTCGGAGTTGGTATATTTAAGTAGCAGGGGGTGTGGGGGGCACAGCCCCCCTGCCTACACCCTTTATTTATTTATTTATTTTTTTATTGTCTATTTTGATAATTTCAAATTTTCAATCATTCGATCATTTAAGGTCCACCTTAAGTGATTCAGACAATTGAAAATTCGATGTTCCAATAGGAACCCGTCCAACACCTCTGGGTTTGACATAGCTTTATATGTTAGGCAGAGATCACCATGGAGTAGGCGATATGCTATGGAGTAAAGCTGGAGCTTTTTCAGTTGGTCAGTGAAGGGCATCTGTTTGAGGCCAGTAATCCTCTTTGTGAGGTACTTCTGTGGCCTTTCCAGCTGCTGCAGATGTCTTGTGAGGTACATTCCAAAAGGGGCGTTGTACTCTATAATGGGTCTAATGAGTGTCGAGTAGAGGGGAACAATGACCTCTTTTTTCTTGGATGAGAATGCTTTTGTGATGAGGTGTACCAGGCAGAAGGATTTCCTGACTACTGTGGCGATGTGATTATCAAAGGAGAGACTACTGTCCACCTGGGTCCCAATGTCTCTTATCACACATTCAGCATTAAGTAGACTGATGCCTATGTGGTAGTTCATGGGTACAGAGTTTTTACCAAAAGGGATGACAATGCGCTTTTTGGCATTGAGCTTGAGGCCATGGCTCTGACACCAGGCATCTGTCTCAGTGAAGCCTTTCTGTATGATGTCCACATCATTTGGGGACTCGACTATGGTTCCTAGTTTGCAGTCATATGTGAACTTCTATAGCTAAAGGCCTTCTGTGTTAGCCTGTACTTCGGAGAAGTATATACCAAACAGGAGAGGTCCTGAGACTGAACCCTGTGGTACTCCACTTATCAATGGTTTGAAGTCAGATTTGGAGTCTGCAAATTTTACAGTGTGGGTTCTGTCAGAAAGCCAGTTAACAACCCATCTTGTGACGTAGTGAGTTTAGATATAATTCCAGAATGGGTGATGGTGTCAAAAGCCTTGGTGAGATCAAGATAGGCTGTGTGAACCACCTTACCCTCATCTACAGCTTTGGTGATTGCCTCAAAGAAGTCTATCAGGTTCAGGAGGCATGATCTGCCTTTCGCAAACCCGAACTGGGTCGTGTCCAGAGTTTGGAGGTTACCAATGTCTTTGTTTATGAGTTCCATGATGATATGTTCCATGGCCTTACAGACCAGGCTTGTCAGGCTAATAGGGAGATAGTTCCCGGGATCAGTGGTGGCTCCTCCTTTGTGGAGTGGGATAACTGTTGCTGTGTGCCATTCAGTGGGCACAAAGCCTGATGTAAGGCTATGATTGAACATGGTGCTTAGGTGGGGAGCCAGTTCATTCTGAAGTCCATGTAAAACGCAGCCTTGGGATGTTGTCTGGTCCCATGGATGCTGTGTTTTTGGCTTTAGAGAGTACAACTTTTACCTGCATATTTGTGATTACAGGGATTCTGCATTCTTCCTGCATAGATATGGGCCCTTTAGGTGATGAGAGGGGGGTAAAGTTAGCACTGAACCTATCTGCCAGGATGTTGGCAATATCAGTTGGTTCTGTAATTTTCATGCCATTGTGCTGTAGCTCAGAGCAGATCTGGGTGTTGCCATTGAGATTCTTGACATAGCGATAGAATGCTTTGTGGTTGTCCATAGAATCAGAGGCGATTTTGTTTTTGTAGCCAGCTTTGGAGGATCTTATAAGGGATCTCAGCTTCTTACTGAGGCTGACCTGGGAGGTCCTCCACTCATGGGATTTTACTCTCTTTTGCAACAGTTTCTTCCTTCTGTTGTAGAGTTTGTTTATGGCAGGGGACCACCAGATTGGTTTCCTTTTTTTGGAGGATAGGGTCTTGGTTCTCTTTGGGATAGCATGATCCATGCACTTGTGTAAGTGCTTATAGAGTGCATTTGTGTAGGATTCAGCAGTCGTAACTGTATTGTCCATCTGCATGGGTGTCGTGAAGTTTGCCACTTCTGTCTTAAGAAGCATGAAGTTGGCTTTGGAGAAATTGTTTACTGTGGTTTCTTTAATGGGGGGTGGGGGCAGGATGTGGATATCTAGAGTCATTAGCTTATGGTCAGATATGACCAACGAGGAGTTGACTTTAGGTGTTGAACACCGGTCATACATGTCATGCAAAACACTTTCTCTATTTTATAGCTTTATATTTAATTTCTTCCTTCACTTGTAATTTTCTAATTAATAAATTCTGTATAAAGTCCTGCCCAGTATCTCATGTTCTCAATATTTTCCTTAGTTTCTTAATAGCGTTTCTTGTTTCGTTACTTTTTTTTCCTCCATATTTCTCCCTTTTTCCTTAGTTTTATCAATGTGTATCTTCCACTCTGATATTTTTGTTTCCATTCTTCCCTTTCTCTTTTCTATTCTTTCCATTTTCCTTTTCTTTTCTTTTCTTCTGATCGTGGCTTTTTTTTTTTGCCAAAGCTTGTTATGGTTTATTTCCACTAATCTAATAATTGCTTTGTCCTTCATATTTTCTTTCTTTCAAAATCTTATACAAACATAGGGATGCTAATTTTTTTTTAATTCAGACCTCCCTCATCCTTTGTATTATATATTATTCCTCTTTTAAATGGGCTCAACCTTGATCCCCATGAAAAAACAAAAAGATGGTTTGCATACTTTTGATTTAACGAAAAACTAAACCTAAATAACAACTTATCTAAAATATATCCATTAATTAAATGCACTTTTTTTCTTGAAACTCAAATTAAAATTTCTCTACAGCTTACGTTTCTTGTATTTGTATAATACATTTTTTCCACTGATCTTCCATAGCTTTACAAATTTCAAAAGTTATTCCCAAAATCTCTATCGTTATTACTAAAATAAATTTCTACTTTGCTTTATCTATTTTTATCTCTAAAACCTTTGCTTTTATCTTTATTTATCCTTTACCATATTTATCCTTAAACCGATATAATCAAGACACTTTTCACTATTTTTAATTATCTCAACCAACCATGTTATACTTTTAGCTATGAAAATCACATCATCTGGATATACCATTACTGTAGGAATTTCAACCTTCCCCTTATAATCATATCGAGCTTCTCGCATGTTCTTGTGTATTTACTTACTTACTTGCTTAAAGCAAACAACAAACTGCTCAGCAGACATACTTATTTTGCACCTGTTTTGATTTTCATTTTTGCTCTTACTTAGCCATCAAATATAATACTGGCCATATTTTACTTATGCTAATTTCAGTAATTTGATTGTTCCTCCTGCATGTTATATTTTTATAAAATATTCCATAACTGTTCTCTTGCAATATCAGTGTGATGCCCTTTTTCTAGGACAGTAGCCTCAAGGAGCCTCAATCCTTACTCTGACACATGTGAGGGGAGGGCAATTTACTTGGAACAGAAATAGATACACACAGTATTTTCAGATGCAGCTCTCTGGACCAAGCACAATTTCCCTTAAGAGCATATAGAGAACACACTAAGTCTGGGGTTGGGCTTATATCTCAATCCAAGCCCCTAATAAGACTCCCACTGACACAGCTGTAGAGTTTTCCAAGCCAAGCACCCTATCAAATCTCTGGGAAACCAGTCCTTTGTGTCCATGCTCCAAGTAGATGACACACACACTCTTTGAGATTTGATTTTCACACACACATACACACACACACACACACACACACACACACACACACACACACACACACACACACACACACACACACACACACACACACACACACACACAGACACACACACAAATGCATACCTGGGAAAGGCTGTCACAGATTTGCCAGTTATGCCCAGACTATAATGTAGTTCCACCACCACCAGAGCACTCCAAAGCTAGCTACTCTAAGGCTCTAACATGGGTACCCAATTATACTGTGTAGAATTAATACTAATACAGATGGTAGTGTATGACCAATGCAGCAAGGCTTTTAGGAGTGGCCACAGTTTCACCAAAAAATATAAGTACTCTCAAAGGTAAAAATATTCTCTAAGAAAACAGCCACAATGAAATATATATTTAACAATAAATAATAAAAGAACATTAAAATACTAAATGTCTATTTAAAATAAACACCAGAGTTTTAGTCAGAGGAAATATTAAAAATAACACAGACTGACAGATTTACACAGATACAGAAAAACAGTACTTAACTAGTCTCACTATATTTTCCTGACTGATCTAAAGAATTACTATTCTATGGTTACTAACTAAAGCAAGGTAATATGAAATGGATGAGTGGTCTTCCTTCTTTGTCAGGTTTCAAAAAACAGGCTGCCCTGAGACTTCTGCCTCATCTAGTATTAAAACATAATTTCAAAGCTGAATTACAGAATGACATCACATGCATCTGGTCATCTGACTCTGATTCCCACACTACCTCCTTTACTAGAAACTGAACCCAAATCTAGCACATGTGTGTCATAATACACACATAGAGCTTTGCTAAAATGTCTTATAGCCTCTGGAAGCTATAAAACCATTTCAAACTTTCACCCTTCCAGGGTAGCAATTAGTTCACCCCTAAGGATAATACAGTGGGATTCCTAGTCCTGTTTTTACAGACATTTTGTCTCTGGCTACAATCAGAACTGTAAGATACAATCTTTATGGTCTAAATCAGGTAATTTAATTTCAGACTATTTTTCAAAGTTAGCTGGACTGAGATTAACCTCTTCTCTTCCAGTATCCTCTGTTACAATATATTAATTTCAACAGTTATAATACAGTTTGACATAGAGGTGTATTTATTTTCTGTCCAACAGGACCAACTGTTGGTGCATTTTTAACACAAGCAGCTTTACAAATACATTTTCAACACAAGCACCTGTACAAATCAGTTTGATATACAAATGATGTATAATTCTTTACAAAAATTCCAGCTAGTTATGCTGGCATATAGAGAACACACTAAGTCTGGGGTTGGGCTTCTATCTCAATCCAAGACCCTAATAAGACTCCCACTGACACAGCTGTAGAGTTTTCCAAGCCAAGTCCCCATACGTCATCACATCTCTGCCCCCTTTAAAGACTCAAGCTGTTTTTTTAGGTGACCCTGGAGAAATATTGCTTGAGAGAAATGACCCTGTTCAGGAACAAGTTAACCTATACCCTGTCTTGAGATCCCATTTACATTGGCATTGCTGACCTCACTACAGTGCTTCACTAGGTGGGTACATCCAGGTTTCCCAGTGAACATCTCTCCAAACTTCTGTAACACTGCTCAGATTTTTTGAATTGGGGTAGGGGATAGCTGCTGGGACCCTGCTACCTCTTCCACTGAGATGTCAATCTAAACCTCACTGTGGAGATCAGTCACCAGATTTCCCTCAGACTCCCACTGTCACCCACTGCAAATACTTAGCACAAGGGCTTCCCTATCGTGGTAAGGCTTCATCATGTTAACATGGTACAGTTTGTGACCCTGCCTTTTGTCTAGTAGCTATACTATGTAGTTAATATCACTGACCTTCCTTACCCATTTGAAGGGTCCTTTCCAAGCTGCCTGCAGCTTATTGTGTCTGACAGGAATGAGCACCATAACTTGTCCAACAGCTTGAGCATTCCTGCCATACCAGACCTTTTTTGCTATTGGGCTCCTGTCAGGTTCTCCTGAGCCAAGCTCATGAACTCCCTAAGCCTTGTCCTGAGGTTTATGACACATGCCACAACAGACTCCTTGTAGGATTCACAGTCACCCTCCCATTCATCACAAATCAAATCCAAGGGCCCTCTCACCCTATGCCCATACAGTAACTCAAAAGGTGAAAAACATGTGGATTCCTGGGGTACCTCTCAGTATGCAAACAGCAGATTGAGCAAATATATGTCCCACTATTTCTAAAAGTGGTCTGCAAATGCACTTAGCATGGTCTTTAGTGAAAAGTTTAACCTCTCTACAAGACCATTAGTCTGAGGGTGTTAAGGGGTGGTCTTTAGATGCTTCATCCCACAGTGCTCCCACAGACAAGCAAGCAGGTCTGACACAAAGTTGGCACATCTGTCAGTAAGTATTTCTTTTGGGAAACCTACCCTGCTGAAAATCTCTAACAAAGCATTTGCCACACTCTATGCTCCAATGGAGGACAGAGTCACCGCCTCATGGTATATAGCAGCATAATCAACTAACACTAGAATATATTTCTTCCCTGTGGAACTTGGGGTATTCAGAAGCCTCACAATATCCATAGCTACCCTCTGAAATGGCTTCTCAATCACAGGTAAAGGCAACAAAAGAGCTTTGACATCATCTCCTGCCTTGCCTACTTTTTGGCACTGCTCACAGATCCTGCAGTACCCTGTTACATCTCTTGGAATCTCAGGCCTATAAAAGTTCTGCATAATACATATTTTATTATGCTTTATGCCCAAATGACCTACAAAAGGAATGTTGCTGTGACTAAAAGTGCCAGATATTAGGCTATAGGCATTACTAACTGCTGTACTATCTTACTCTGTAGCTCTCCCTCAGGTGTCCACTCTCTATACAGTAACCCTTTGTTCCAGTACACAGACTCTCCTTTTACTTGAGAATCAGGTACCTCCTTAGCTACCTCCCTCAAGCCTTGTAATGTTGGGTCTGACAGCTGAACCTGTCTCAACTCTACTTTTGTGACCCTTACCAGCTCCCCTTCCATAGGAAGTCTGGTATCTTCTGACAACGTTGCCTCATTGTTAGCCTGGGTACTACCACTCACCTCTGCCCTTGCAGTCACCCTGTCTAAGGGAACATCAGTCCCTATCAGCAGCTGTGGCTCAATTTCAGGCTCACTGCCGCAGGGTAGCTCCCTTCCTGAAATAGCCACATCACCAGCCCTGGCTTCAGGTGTGGGGTCTGTCTGGGTGTCCCTCAGGCTACCAGACTCACATGCCCATCTCCAAGCCTGACAATGTATAACTGCATGCACACAAGGTACTGCATTATCAAAATCATTCCCTGTTAAGACATCTGCCGAGATATCCTCAAACACTCCTACTTGCTTGCTTCCTTTTCCACCCACCCAGTCAAGGTGAACCCTGGCCAAACATATTTAGAATGGGGTCCCCCTTAAAGCTCTGACTGAAGTGGACTGCCCAAGCAAGTACCGCTCCTGTTTAACCACTACAGGCTTCACAATGATTATGCTGTGTCTCTTTAGCAGTGCCCTGTTTTCCACCCACTAAGATAGGATATAAACTCTGGTGATAGTTTGGTACCCCTGTTGTTTCCTGACAACTTACCAGTGGCATACTGTTATTCCCACTTGCTAGCTCCTCCACCTTTTGTTCCTCACATTGCTTCCATGGACATGTGTATGCTACATGGCCCCTCTGGTTACATTTAAAACATCTAAACCTTGATCATGGCTGTGTACCTGAATTAGTGCTTTCCCCCATTACTGGTAGACTTTCTTGGGGTGGTTTAGGCTGCCCACCATGAGTTTCCTTATATCCATATGCAGCACTGTGTGTCCCCTTCTTGTGCAGTGGTGCCCCACTTGTTAAATAGAGACCCCCTTTTCTCCCCAATTCATCTGCAGAGTTATACTCCCAATCTACCAAACAGACTCTCATGTCCTCAGGCAAACTGCTAAGGGTTTGTTCCCTCAACAAAAGGTCTGCCAGCCTGTGACCTGACATCCACTCACCCACCTATGAAAATAAGGGGTCTATATCACATAGTCGAACTGTCATAAGTTTGACTATGTAAATATCGAACCGGGAAGTTTGAAATGCTTCGAACACTCAGAACAGCGATTTTTTTTCCCCAGGGGAAAAAAAAAATCGCTATTTCAGTACAAAAAAAAAAAACGAACACTTCAAACTATTCCTAATGTGGGGGGCTTCACCTCCCACACCCCCAACACCCCCCTACTTAAATATACCAACTCCAAGATTGCACCACAGTGAAGGAAATAGCAAAGCCGCAGAAACGGCCCACCAAATGTTTTCCCTGGGAAAAAATTCGGTGTTCTGCGGCTTCACTATTTTGAAATTTTTAACTCCCCAGTTCGAAGTTTTGGCGTTCCAACAATTCTCCATTCAAACTAATAATATAGACCTGAAAATAAGTGCTTAGCTCAACAGTATAAATCTGGAAAAAGAACAACTGAAGAAAAACAAAAAGACATATTCAGTAGTTTAAATTGCCATTTGATTGTCATGACTCATTCTATTTTGAAAAAAAAATGAATAGAAAGTTGCATAGCAGTTTGTCAGAAAACATGTATGCTATTAATAATTGTAATTTCTTGAATGCATTATACATGCATTCTTTTAATTGTGTTAATTTTATGTATTTATTTGCTTAGTTTTGTTTACTTTTCAGTGCTTGAACATATCCCAGTGAACATAATAGTGGGAAACACAAATGATGATTTGGAATGTGCTGAGTATAAATGGCAAATTAGCTCCAGTGCTTGCAGAGGGTTGGTTTAAATTCTAGAATATATATTTAAATACTGTTTAAAAAAAAAGCAAAGCAGATATTTATATTTCAAGTAATATTTTCTGTTCATGGTTTTAGATCATGAGATTTGTGCATCAGGTGATTTGTGTTGCATGCTTTATTATGATTTAAACTGTGAAGTGCATGTGTATGCGACAAGTCTGGCATAGTCTTGTTTCCCTTGTGATACTGCTTGAGAAGTTAGTGCTTACTTGTATTAAAGTTGTTATGCCTTACTTTTTTTCTCCAGTTTGTCTGTTTTTTTTTTTCATTTTATCTGTATCCAGGAAGAATAGCAAGCTGAATGAATGCTGCAGATGATGGATTTTTAAACACATCTGGCAAACATTCTAGAGTTGTTCACCCATTTCAGAACATCCTTAGCTAGTCCCAATATGATTTTAGAAATGGTCATTCTATTGATACAACCCTGCTAAATCTTTCTGACTGCAACAGTTATCACTCTTCTACAGACCCAGGGCACTATAGAAGTAACAACAGGAAGATCATAGCCTCATTAAATCATCTGACATCACTTATCATGAAGAACATAACAGGTTAAAAAATAAAAATAGTGAGTGATTCATCATTTACTTAAATGGTGGAGAATATGTTAAAAGGTGTACAGAAATATCTTTTGAATGTTCAACATGCCTGTGAACCTGCAGGCATTGAAATAGGAATAAAGGCCCATGAAAAGTAATAATATCCAGCTAAAATATAGACACCTAATTGATATAACATTTAAATATCAAATACCGAGTAACACATGTTTTAAAACAGAAAGTGATAAACATGATGGACAAATATAAGCACATTGCTACAGAGGCTTTGTAAAATTTGTAGACTTTTATGGACTATGTTGCAAATTTCTATCTACCACACAATGTCATTTATTTTTCCTTAAGAAAGGGGGAGATATAAAATGTGTGTCACTTTTTTTAAGTTATTGTTACTACTAGTATGCTGGTCATGTAGCATGGTTTTCTGTGTACTAGACAGCTTCAAATAATGTGATGAAGAGGATTAAGAAAATTGTATGATAGGTAAATCAAGCCTGAAAATAGGGACATACCTCCAAAAATAGGAACATCTTTTGCAGGGGTAAATCAGTCCTGGAACTAGGACAGTTGAGAGGTCTGGTTTGTAACACAAAAAGGATTTTCCCAGGCTGTGACTGAAAATGGTCAGAACTGATTGCTGAAATATCCTACAAAACAAATGCAAATAAATGAATAAACTTAATTCCTGGCTAAAGTAATCTAATCTTATATTCAGCAGTATTAAAGGTAAAACCATTTCATTTTGTAGAAATTACTACCACCCCATTCATTCTCCTGAGTTCTCCATTACTTCCTCCTGTGGTTATCAAATAAACTGAGCTGACAATATTAAATGCATGTATGGAATTTTACATAACTCACTATTGTTTGTTCTGCAAGTAAATGAAACTGACAAGAAATGCAATCACATTTTATGTAAGTTATTTCTGTTAGGGTTTACCTGCCCCATGTTTTAGGGTCAGACTTGCTGTCATAACTGCTCTGTGGCTTAGTACCCCTGTTTGCAACTCAAAGACTACCTCAGAGAACTAAAATGCCTTTACAATCTCTCCTTTAAGACCCATCATTGCAAACTGCTCATGCGATGAAATTGGCTATCTTTTCAACCTAAACGTTACTCACTATTGCTCTGCTCTTCCTTCAATTTACTGTATTTAGGCTCTCTTTTCTCAAAACTGTTAAATCTGAAATAGTAGGGCCCCTTCAAGTTGTCTCTAATATGATTAAAATCAGAAGTATAAGCCGCTATCTCAGTTCCTTATTCTGTAACTATGTTGGTGGCATTTGAAATAATATGAATTTTGACATCAGAAGTCTAACCGCAAAGCTTAATTCAGAAAGAAGATGCATTCACACTTCACAAATTTACTTGCTTGCTTTTCAATGTGACAACAGCTCTACTCATCTGAACTGCATTGAAATTACCACACCATGTCTCTTTTCAACACTATATGTCTACTCTTGTTGCAGAATTTTACTGCATTTTGTATAAGCAGAAATACATCTAGTTTAGTTCTATTGTCTTTTTCTTGCTGTGTTTCTAAATATTCTTTTTCTATAAACTTGATTGATTTTGTATATCTGATTACTATCTGTAACTCTTGTGTTATTGCATGTAATAGGATACAACACATTTTGATAACATTGTAAACAACATATAAACAAGTAAACAAATTTTATGTGTGGGGAACTAATGAAGTTACTGTTATAATTATTTTAATTGTCATTATTTTATGTGTTTCAGGTACCTCAATTCATATCTTCATACATTTATTTTTTTGTCAATTTAATTAGTTTAGGAATATGCAATTGATTTTAAATGTACTTCAGAAATTACATTTTGAATTGCGTGTTTGTTTTAGGGTTTCTCCTAATCCTTAACTCATATTATTTACTAATTTATGAAATGGACATCTAAAATAAACCAAACTAATGAAAGTATTTTATGTGACTTGGTGTAAAATATCTATACACACAGTCATCCAGATCCTAAAATACATACATGTATGTAGAAATAAACAGTAAAATAATAGCTTATATATTCACACATCTACCTAGTTTATTATTTAAAGACATAAGTGTTTTACTCTTCTTTACTGTAGCAAGTAATCCATTCTAGTAAGTCACCATCCTGTCACTACATGGCTGAGCTTAATGAATGATAGTAGTAAGGAATTCCTATCTAGCACAGTTAAATGTAATAATAATCTCTATCTTTCTTATTTGCAATGGTGATGAACAGGTTGACAGACGAGATCAGACAGGAGTCCCCGTGGACTATGATGTTTGTAGATGACATTGTGATCTGTAGTGAGAGTAGGGAACAGGTGGAGGAGACCCTGGAGAGGTGGAGATATCCTCTAGAGAGAAGAGGAATGAAGGTCAGCAGGACTAAGACAGAATATATGTGTGTGAATGAGAGGAAGGATAGAGGAATGGTGAGGATGCAGGGAGTAGAGGTGGTGAAGGTGAATAAGTTTAAGTACTTGGGATCAACAGTTCAGAGTAATGGTGAGTGTGGAAGAGAGGTGAAGAAGAGAGTACAGGCAGGATGGAGTGGGTGGAGAAGAGTGTCAGGAGTAATTTGTGACAGACGAGTACCAGTAAGAGTGAAAGGGAAGGTCTACAAGAGGATAGTGAGACCAGCTATGTTATATGGAAACAGTTGATCTGCTGTGGCGACCCATAACGGGAGCAGCCAAAAAAAGAAGAAGAAGATCTTATCTAAGATTTATCTTAAGGTCTGTTGTGGCCTGTTGTAAAGGAAATCACAAAGATCAATGCACGTTAGGTTCAAGCAAGGCACCCTTTATTACTTGCAGCAAGGAGACAAAGCATGTAGGTACAAGGTTTGTCTGATTTTCCATAGTATAGCCTACAGTTTTTATACAGTTTTCTACAAGTTCACAGAAAGATGCTATTATTAGATTTGCTGCTGACATGGTCAAATAATTGATGTCTTGCAAAAACATGTTTTTTTGAGAAAAACAACCTGGCCTTGAGTTTGTTTTAGCTTCCCTTAGTTTCTCACAATTCTTTCTCTAGTTCTGATATGATACATTCAAGGTACAGTCCTGGCCTCAATACACTTTCTGCTGACCATGGTGGATTTACAGACATCCATTTTTCTCTTTTCAGAGCTTCTAGCAGCTGCATATTTTCACACAGAATAAGCAGAATAAATGTATTAACTCCTTTTAACCCTTAATACACTAAACCTGCATATTGCAGTTATACATTTTAATATACTAAGCCTACATATTGCATTGCAGTTATACGTTTTCCTAACATTTCCCCCCTTTTAATACTTTATTCGACTTTCAAAACAAGCATAAACAGTTTTCTTCCCTTAACCATTTCCCACCCAGGATTTGCAGTTAGAGAGTCATTCAGTTCAAGCTTGTGAAAGTATTTCTTCAGCTTTTAATCAGTACCTCTAACTCAACATTCTGATATAAAGTCTTTGAAATTGAAGCATCTATGAAATTTTCAACTAGTCCTTTTATACAGGGGATGCAGCAGCATCCACACACCATCAGTAAGGCTGCCCCTACACAGATGACAATCGGAATGTTCATCAAGATGCTGTCCCAACCCCCAAACCATTTTTGGAAAAACTCTGTCAATGGATTCGGTTCTGGTTTGGACATGACCGACACTTGCTGAATTATTTTGAGATGGCTATTTCATGTTTGTTGTCAGGAATAAACGAATAGCACTCCTCCTGGATTAAAACGCACAACCCTCCTTTCACCGCTAGGGTGAAGTCGAGAGCCATGTGATTTTGAAGCACCACTGTCCTCATGGCTGTGAGTTCATCAGTCACCAATTCTAGGGTGGAAAAAGTCGCATTACTCATTGTCTCAAGAAGTTTGGATAGTTTTCTTAGCTCCCAGATCGATTTCACTGCTCCGTATGCTGGTATTATGCCCGCCCAAGATATGACGTCATCACCCAGATCCATGTGCGACAGTCCTTTGTCACTCACATGGGCTAGATCATGGTGATATATCCAGGATGCATCAACTTGTCCCACTGGATTAGCGGGTTTCTTGATTTCTCGAACATTTCAAATTTTCCCCTGGGGTAGTGTCGATACATGTCGTATTGCTGGAATCAGATATGCCAGAAAACAGCTTCCAGACCAGTTGCCTGGTAGCCATTTATATGCTCTATCACCACACACAAAGTAGCAGTCAGGAATTGCGACTGAGATGTTGCCAATTTTATAGTTACCGGGCTTTTGTTGGGTCATAGCCCAGAACATTTTACTATACACGATTTGATTTTCATCAGCCGTTTTCTTCCTTTCAGTAAAGTCATTGGTATTGCCAACCTGTAATTGCTGGCCTTCATTTGTCATGGTGCAGGAATTCCCGGTACAGTGATGTATCACTGTCATATTACAGGTGCTATTTCCAACTTCTGTTTTTCTGTAGTTTTGAAAGCATACTGTTCCTCTTTTTGCCTTGGGTAAAAATAGGGTCACTCTTTTAATCAATGTCACATTCACTCCATCCTTCAGTAGTGCTTGCCAGGTTTGATTCATATTTAAGGGAATCTGTATTAAGGGTATTCCTCCATGTGCAGTAGGAATAGCTACACAGACCCAGCAATTGGAGATATTGAGGGTGTCTGCATAAGCGTGCTTAATAGCCTGATAAGTATTGAAATTTGGGTGCCACTTTGCACGTTTACTTCGTTCTACTTGTGTGGCTGAGAAGAGAAATGGCCACAATAAAAAGATTATTGTTACCAATACAGTCAACAGGATGGTCATGCAATATTTCTGCAGAAATGGTTGTTCTACATTCCTGTTTTCTCCGGCTCTTCCAAACAGATGCATTTGGATCTTTCTTGCTTCCGCCATCTTCGCCCAGGACATGTGATCTTACTCTCTGCCCTATAGGACCTTAGCACCAATGATTGCTTCACTGGGTTTGAGATGGATCAGTTCCTATTGATCTGACCCCCCTTTGTAGCCAGACTTTTGTGCTTACGGTCCCGATAGAGAGGTAAGGTCTTTGTCCAGCTTGAAGTTCTTCACCAACTTGCAGTGTGTCAGATGTATCCACGAAGCTCGCTCTGCTATTTTGATTGCAGTAGGTGTTGAAAGAAGCACCTGGTAAGGACCTTCCCACTTTGACGATGCCCAGTTCTTTCGCTTCACGATTTTAATCCACACCCAGTCTCCTGGCGTCACTGCCACTTCCGATGTTTCGGTTTGTTTTTGACCTGAAACACAATTAAACTGCAACAGATGTTTGGAACTCAACAACTTTTTCATATATTCAGCTAACGTAAAATCAGCTTCTTGGTCTGATGACATGAGAGGTTTCCACTGGGGTGTGTAATAAGCCCTCCCATACAGCTTCTCAAAAGGAGTCAGTCCTTTTGCTGTAGGGACGGTTCTCATGTTCAACAGTGCCAGGGGTAAACAGTACAGCCAGGTTTTCCCTGTCTCAGCTATCAATTTCCTCAGTTTGCTTTTCAGTATACCATTATGTCTTTCAACCAGCCTCGCAGACTGTGGATGATATGCACAATGATTTTTAAAGAAATACCAAAACACTTACTCAGCTGTTGTATGGTTTGATTTACAAAGTGCGTACCATTGTCACTATAGATTCTCTCCGGAATGCTGAACCTAGGAATAATTTCCTTAACAAGTACGTTTGCCACTGTAGCTGCATCTGGGTTTTTGGTTGGAAAGGCTTCCACCCATCTGGAAAACATATCTATAATGACAAGGCAATACTTCTTATTCTCACATTTGTTCAATTCTATGAAATCCATACAGATAGTGTGGAATGGATATGGTGGTGTGGGAAAGCTCCCTTTCTTGGGCTTTATCGCCGCCTGTGCATGGTGTTTGTTACAAATCTGACACATTAAACAAAATTTTTTAGAATAGTTTGTAAATCCGTACGTTGTGAACACTTGGTTCACCAGCTGTATCATCCTCCCTGTTGAGACATGACACTGCCCATGGCTCAACAATGCCGCATAATGGAACAAATTAGAGGGTAGTATTGGTTTCCCTTCCTTATAGATGTACAGCCCATTTTCGAGGACTGCTCCTCGCTTTATCCTTCGCTGTTTTTAGCTTGCGTAGTAAGTGTCTGCATTGTTTTTAACATATCCAGATTCAAAATTTCAGAGGGTTGTAATTCCTCATTTAAAAGAAATACCTCTGTAGCTGCTTGTTTTGCAGCTGTATCAGCTCTTGCATTACCTTTTGAATTCCTATCTTGTTGCTTGGTGTGAGCTGCACATTTGCAAATGGCCACCTTCTGAGGTAACTGAATAGATTCTAAAAGATCTAAAATAAAATGTGCATGATTTATAGGTTTGCCAGTAGATGTTATCATTCCCCGGTTTTTCCACTGTTGTGCAAACACATGTACAGTGGAGAAAGCATACTGGCTATCAGTAAAAATGTTTACACATTTACACTTTGCTAAAGTACATGCCCGTGTCAGGGCAATCAATTCTGCTGCCTGTGCAGATAAATGGTGCGGTAATGATTTTGCTTCTATAACTTCAGTATCAGAGACTACTGCATATCCTACTAGGTTCTGTCCTACAGGGCCCCTTTTGCATGAGCCATCCACGTAGTATGTCACCTCAGCATTATCCAAGGAGACATCTGTGAGATCTTTTCTAGGTAGTGTCTTTTGCTCAATTACCTACAGGCAGCGGTGCGGTGCGGTGTGCCGTCTGCAGGGGTTCGTAGCAGAGTAGAAGGGTTCAAAGTCATGCATCGTTCAATTGTCATATGAGGTTGGCTCAATAATATAGTCATGCAGGAGAGATGCCTAGCAGGGGAAAGAAATGCCACTTTTTCTTGCAACAAGATAATTGTGACTGCATGGGGTACCCTCAAAGTGAGGGGGTGGAACAAAACTGCTGAAGCTGATGCCTGTATTGCCATTGCAGCTGCAATAACGGTCTGGACACACTGGGGTAGTGATCATGCCACTAGGTCCAGCTGTGATGAATAGTAAGCAATGGGACATTGCTTATCCCCATGTTGTTGTATTAGTACTGATGTCATATAACCCTGCTTGCAATCTACAGATCTACAGTCTGGAAAAAATGTTTATGATAATTTAGTAGTCCCAGAACTAGAGAGGATGCTATTAATTGTTTTAGTTTACAAAAAGCCGATTCTGCTTCTGATGTCCATTGTAACAAATCTTGTGCTGCCATGGGTGTCTTATATATAAGGTCAGTTAATGGTGCAGATTCCAAGGCATAGTTTGGAATCCAGCTTCGACAAAAATTAGTCGTTCCCAAGAAGGACATAATTTCCTTCTTGGTGGTAGGCTTTGGTGCCTGCAAGATTGCCATTTTTCTGTCCTCATCTAATGTTCCACCTTCCTTGGATATCGCATATCCTAGGTACATCACCTGTTTTTTCCAGAGCTACAGTTTGTCTTTGTTTACTTTATGTCCCTCAGCGGCTAAAAATCTTAGAAGTGCTACTGTATCTTCCCTATCAATCCTGCAGGGTGGGGGCCGCTAACAAAATGTCATCGGTGGATTAAACCTTGCCAAGTTACTTGACATTTCCTGTGAGAATATCATAGGGCTCTCACAATATCCCTGTGGTAGTCATGTATATGTGTATCTTTTTCCCTGAAATGTGAATGCAAACCAATACTGGCTATCTGGGTGTATCGGTATTGAAAAAAATGCGTTACTAATATCCACCACAGAGAAATACTTTTGTTGAGGTTTTAAGTCATTTAACAGAGTGTGTGGATCTGGCACTATGGGTGCCCTTGGTATTACTGCATCATTCACAGCTTGCAAATCCTGGACCATACGCCATTCTCCATTGGCTTTTTTAACTGGAAATAAAGGTGTATTACACGGAGAATCGGGAGATTCCACTAGTACCTCTCCCTTAAGTAATGCTGCTATGATAGGTTTTTATCCTTGCCTCTGCATCTTTCCTTAAGGGGTATTGTCTTTTCTGTGGTCTAAATGCTGATTTTGTTGTGATATTAACTGGCCCTGCCTTATGGATAAGTCCTACATCTGATTTCCCTGTTGACCAGAGAGTCTCTGATACATCTTGCAAGGCGTTTTCTTCCTCCTTCAGTAGAAGTGTCCATCAGCTGTCTTCGAGAGAATGCAGGTGCACACCTGGGTTGGTCTGTGTCACCCAATTCAATTTTTGTACTTGTATTCCCTGTCCTGACAGTTCCAGTTCTGTTTGTTTCTCCCATTTTGTGGCTTTCTCCCCTAGGTCTGCCCACTGTATATTTTTATTCTTGGTCAGGCTAACATGTGGTAATCGATTAAATTTATAAAGTGTTAAAAATGCCTGAGGCAGCGAACAGCTGACTACACTATTCCCTTCTGTATCCCAGTACAGGTTAAGCAGTACCAATCTATTTGTATGGTTCTTAAATAATTTTTCTTCATATTCCTTATCAGGTCCTGGTGTATTACAAAAATATAGGGTACAATGTAACAGGTGTTGTTTATCAATGTCAAGGGAGGGAAACTTACTGATGGCTACGTTCATCAGCTCCTTGGTCACAGTCCCCGGACCAGTTGTGACCAAGTCCTGACTATACCAATAAAATATTTCACCCCCCAATTGCACCGTAAAGGTGTCAGTTTGTCGCTTGCTTTCATTCCCTGCATGGTTGGGACTACTGCTATACCAAATAACTGCATGAGATCCCTGCCCAAGAGATTCACTCGGCACTTTGCAGAAACTGCAATCTTACTTTTCTGTGTTAATCCCGAAACAGGATCAGTTATTGTAATATTGTGGAAGAGGGACTCCCGATATAGCTGCCCATTAGCTGCTTTGACTAATATATAGTCGGATGATTCTGAGTTTCCTGGCAATTTGGAGGGGTGTATCAGGGTTCGTGATGCCCCTGAGTCGTACAAAAATTTGACTTCCCTGCCTTCCACCGAAAGTATAACCTCTGGTTTAGTATCTGTTAAGTAGAGCTCCAAGCTCAATAAAGCCAAGTCTAGCACTTCATTTTCTCCTTCACAATCATTCATTCCCTGTACTTCCTCTGTTTCCCTTTTCACATTCTCATTTGTCCTTTCTGCACTAGCCCCTTCTAATGATTCCTGACTATCATATAGTCAGTCTTCACCCTCCTTGTCTTCCGTAGTTGCTTTCTTACTTTTCTTTCAATCCCTTGCCAAATGTCCCTTTTTACCACATTTGAAACATTCACCCCTTTTCTTACGTCCTTCAAAGTTTTCTGATCGTTGGTCAGACTGCCTTCCTCCCTCTGCATTTTTCCTGCCCTTCTTTCCAGGGTGTACTACATAAACTTCTGCTCTGTCCTCTACAGAAAATACTTGAGCCTTCTTTTTCTTTTTGCTATTGAAATGCCTTTCAGCATGCCTAGCATATTCGAGTAGTGATTGTAGCCTGCTAGTTCGATGATCAACCATATGTTTTGTAATGAAACTGCTTATAGGTGCACTACTGCCTTTCAAAAATGCATTTTTCAACTGCTGTTCATGTGGGGAATCTTGTTTTTGGTCTTCAGGGATCTGCATCCCACAGTGGTTATTAAAACATTCCAGTAGCCTAGCGAAATATTGGTAAACTGTCTCACCCTCCTGTTGGATGCATTGATTAATGCACGTCCAGTCTGCCCTAGGTTTCCATTTTTCAGAGATGCGGTCTGTAAGTCCTTTTACTCTAGCATCTAAATCTGCACTGCTATGAGGAAGGGGTTTTTGTTCAGCATCACAAGGATTCCAATTGCCACAAATCATGTACCAATCTGGTCCTACAATTTGTCAAACCACCCTTTCTATTTCTTCCCCGTTTAAATGATAACTTAGCCTCATTCCTTGTAAATTGTCTGAGAATTTTCTAAAATTAATTTTCGGATGGGGAATCCCTTCTGTAGCTTTCCGGATATCTTCCGGAGTCCAGGGTCTGTATACTAAGATGGTTGGATCCTGATTATCCTGCCCAGCCTGAGGGTTCAGTACTTCTATGAGTGGACATATTTCCTCTTCTTCTTCTCCCGCAGGTTGTGTGTCTTTAAATTTCTGCCATGACTCCCGATTACCTGCTTTTGTTCGGGACCTAGTTTCAATGGGATCCCTTATTTTAGCTAGTTTTAGTTTTATAGCGTCCCTATCCTCAGTGACCACAGGATATATTGGAGGTGGATCTACCTGTCTACTTGCTCCATATTCTGGTAAGGGAGGGGGAGGCAGAGGTGCTGTTGCTATTACTAGGTTGTTATCCACCCTATCTAAAAACATTGTTTTTGAATCCTTGTTCTTTTGGTCCCTACGGTTTACTTCCCCCAGCCACCTGTGTGCCTGGGGAATTCCTAACTGTCGTTGCTTTTTTACCTGACCTTTAGAATCAGTCTTAAGTTGTTTAATAAGTTTGATGAGTGAGGATTTTTCCAATTTTCCGTCAAATTCGTATTTAATAACCCATTTTGAAAAGTATCTAACATTGTCTGTGTGCTGTGACTGCATATATTTTGCATATTCCGTTAACGGTGGGTCTCTGAGTGTTTTTGCACAGTTATTACCCATTTTCCCTTACCTTTGATTGTTACGTAACTTCACCTTGATTCTCTAGTTTTAACGTGTACCACAGATTTTCTTATAGTCTCTTCAGAATGACTACCTAAAGTCTACTTATTCTGTTTCTCCTGATCTATGACAAGACAGTACCTTTCTTATCCCTGACTGTAAGAAAAATACAATCTGAAAAAAAAACAATACACGTCTAGTCCCTGATCCTAAAACAGAATAAAAGTAGATTCACCTTACCTGAGCCCACGTGATTGATCGCCGATTCGTGGAAAACCCGTCCTTCAGTCACAGATCAGAAAGTGGCTGGCCTCTTTTGACGACAATTCAGTCGGAGGACTTTACATATAAGAAGAACCGATTTGGTTTCTTCCCCGTATGGTTTCAACCACCTGGCTGTCTGATCTGAGGTGAAGAGAGGGTTTCCGGTCTGAAGGACCAATCTGTAAAGGAAATCACAAAGATCAATGCACGTTAGGTTCAAGCAAGGCACCCTTTATTACTTGCAGCAAGGAGACAAAGCATGTAGGTACAAGGTTTGTTTGATTTTCCATAGTTCAGCCTACAGTTTTTATACAGTTTAAGTTCACAGAAATATGCTATTATTAGATTTGCTGCTGACATGGTCAAATAATTACAACCTGGCCTTGAGTTTGTTTCAGCTTCCCTTAGTTTCTCACAATTCTTTCTCTAGTTCTGATATGATACATTCAAGGTACAGTCCTGGCCTCAATACACTTTCTGCTGACCATGGTGGATTTACAGACATCCATTGTTCTCTTTTCAGAGCTTCTAGAAGCTGCATATTTTCACACAGAATAAGCAGAATAAATGTATTAACTCCTTTTAACCCTTAATACACTAATACTGCATATTGCAGTTATACATTTTAATACACTAAGCCTACATATTGCATTGCAGTTATACATTTTCCTAACACCTGTCATTTCCTTTTAAGTTCTTCCTGTCTCCTTTAATCTTCTATTGTTGTTGGACCTAAGCAGTCAGAAAGGCATGAGTCCTTAAACTGCTTATTTGCCAAAATAAACAAATCTACCTACAAACAAAAACTACAGCTTGTTAGCACTTTTAGAGACACATAATTATCTGCTTCAGTAACATGGCTTCTGAAATTCTTCATCTGAGTCTTAACATTAACATTTGATCAACTATTAATGGAAATAATCATATACATTTTCTGTGATTATTAATTAATTGAAAGTATTGGATAGTTTTTCTATAATCATATTTCTTTACCCAGACAGATGTGTTATATACCTCTCATTGTTTTGATTAGTCATTTATTTTCTTGTATGAGACAAAAATCTCCTTGTTGCTTGGCTTTCTTCTCATGGAAAGCTATTATGCTATTCTTGTCAGTTACGTAACTGAATTCCAGGCTGCTGTAAGGGACTTTGTTATACTGTGATACATAATGTGATGGCAACAGAACTTGTGTCAACATTATCTGGCATATTTTAATGTTGCATCCATGGTAAATATTCACTAATATTCCATTCCATTACTGTGGAAAAAGAATGAGAACCAAAAAAAAAAAAATTAATCCAAAAATTGTGAAGTAACTAGACTGCCATAGGTAATAAACAAAGAAAAATATAAGTGTAGTGTACTTGACAGATGTAAACTATTGCAATGATTTCCAGAAATTCTAGAAATCTGAATAAAACTGAACATTTTATTCCTATGAGAACACTTTCAGCTGAGCTGTATCATCTATAGACTACAGGTTATAATCCATGAAGACTAGTTTATAGTATTAAATACAGCTGTGCTAATTGTAAAATGTCACTTTTAAAGCTTTAGTGAATAAAAGAAAATCATATCTTTGACTGGAATTGTATGATTGTAATAGAATGATAATGTGACTTAACATAATTAATTTTGCAAGTTTAAAGATGTATTAGAAGAACTTGCCTAATGATGAAAAACAATTTAAATGCCTTAATAATAAGACAAATAATTTCTTTCTACATTGTATTCACTAACCTAATAGGATCATAGGATCATAGGAGATTACTAAGCTATCAACCCAGTGGTCATTTTAAGCCTAGCTATTTCAACCCAATGTAATACTGTAGAAGTACTAGTCAATACCCAAGATTGCATTTAGTGATGACTGCCCATGTCCAGGAGGGTTGTGGACGCTATCCCTGGTAAGAATTTACAGTGTCCCATCCATTCATCCAGGTTCCTCTTGAACAGTGTCATAAAGGTGCTATGTTTCACATGAACTGGTAGCCTGTTCCAAAGACGTGGCAGCTGCTGGGAAATAAATCTTTCCCTCCATAAGTCCTATTTATGTCGCAGGTCATATTTACGTCCCTGGAATGGGTAGCCCTAGAACCATTTGATTTATGGATATGCAGTAAGTTCATTAGGTTTGGGTCTTGAGTTGCTCTGTAGGTCAGACATACGTCTCCCCTAAGAAGTCTATATTATACGAAGTATAGTGACAGGGACTTTAGTCAGTCTGTGCAAGGCACATTCTGGAGGCCCTTTATCTTCTTTGTTAGAAATCTCTGAGGCCTCTCTAATTGCTGCAGGTGCTTAGTATGGTACATACTAGCCCAAAGGTTCCTGGAGTTCATAAACTCAAATGCTATGGAACAACTTGTCACCATTCCCACAAGAGGTGAAATATACTAGACCTGATCATCACAAACATGGGGACAAAATGCTCCACACCGGAAGTATATCCCTCATTGGTGAGATCAGACCATAAACTAATCTCACTGGAGATCCACATCCGCCCCACCCCAACAAAAGACCACAGTGAAGAACTTCTCAAAAGCCAACTTCACACTTCTTAAGACTGGTGTGGTATCCTTCAAGGCCCCTGAGCCATTGGAAACCACAACCCACGCTGCTGAATCCCTTACAAATGCTTTCTACGAGCACCTCCAGGATTGCATGGATCAAGCAATCCCAAATAAAATCAAGACCCTTTCCACCAAAGGCAAGCCCGATCTGGTGGACCCCAGTCATAAACAAACTTTACAACAAGAGGAGAAAGCTACTACAAGATAGAGCAAAATCCCTAAAAGGGAAGACATCTCTGATCAATACTAGTAAAAACTACGATCACTTATAAAATCATCCAAGGCCAACTTTGAGAGAAAAATCGCCAAGGACTCAAAAAGACAATCATAAGGCCTTCTTTAGCTATGTTAGAAATCTGGGTGGAAACTCCCAGATATGCTCAGAATTAGTCCAAAATGATACAAAAATCACTGAACCCACAGACATTGCAAACATACTGGCAGACAGGTTCAGTGAAAATTTCTCCCCTCCCTCCCCCCCAAAAGGAGAAATATCTATCCCAGCAGAGTGTAGCCTCCCAATCATCTCAAATGCCCAGGTGAGAGCTGCTCTCTCTAAAGCTAAAAACACAGCATCAATGGGACCGGATGGTGTCCCCGGCTGTGTGCTACACAAACTCATTGAGGAACTAAACCCACACATAAGGCTGCTGTTTAATCTTAGCCTTACCACAGGATACGTACCCAAAGAGTGGCGTACAGCAACTGTGGTCCCACTCCACAAAGGCAGTGCTTCTATGGACCCTGGTAATTACCGCCCCATAAGCTTAACAAGCCTGGTCTGCAAAGCTATGGAGAGGATCATAATGGAACTCATAAATAAAGACATAGGGGACCTACAGACATTGGATCCTACCCAATTCGGCTTTGTCAAGGGCAGATCATGCCTCTTGAACTTGGTCGACTTTTTTGAAACTGTCACCAAGGCCATTGATGAGGGTAAGGCAGTTCACACAGCCTACCTTGACCTTGCAAAAGCTTTCGACACAATACCCCACTCGGTATCATAGAAAAGCTCACCAGCTTAAATGTAAACCCATATGTCACAAGATGGGTTGCAAACTGGCTCAAGGACAGAACCCACAGGGTTAGAGTTGCTGGTGCCATGTCAGACTCCAAGCCAGTCACAAGCAGTGTCCCACAGGGCTCAGTCCTGGGCCCCCTCTTGTTCGGCATCTACTTTTCAGAAGTGCAGGCAAACATAAGAGGATTGTGGCTGACAAAGTTTGCAGATGACTGCAAACTGGGCGCCATAGTTGAAAATCCATCAGACACAGATATCCTTCAGAGAGGTCTCATAGAAACGGATAACTGGTGCCAGAGCCATGGCCTTAAGCTAAACACCAAAAAATGTATAGTCATACCCTTTGGTAAAACAAGGTAACCCCAAGTTACCACATAGGTGGCAATCCATTAAGCACAGAAGAGGTTATCAGGGACCTGGGGACCCAAGTTGACAGTAACCTTTCTTTGACACTCACATTGCCAAAGTGGTTAGGAGGACCTTCTACATTGCCCACCTGATTATGAAGGGATTCACATCCAGATCAAGGGAGGTCATTGTTCCCTGTACTCTTCACTTATCAGACCAATGATTGAGTACAATGCCCCATTCGAATGTATCTTACCCGACACCTGCAGCAATTGGAAAGACCCCAAAAGTTCCTCACCAAAAGGATAAAGGGGCTCAAAAATATGCCATATGCTGCCCGACTGAAGAAACTCCAGCTCTATTCAGTCGCATACCATCTGCTCAGAGGTGACCTGTGCCTGACATACAAGGCCATGTCCAACCCGGAATTAATGGACATGCTCCACCTCAAAAAATCCAAATCCACCAGAGCCACAAGAGCAAGAGACTTAAACCTCAACACGGATATAAATAGGACGTGCTGGAGGGACAGATTCATCACCCAGAGACTCCTTATGCTGTGGAACAGAATCCCGGTCCATGTGAGACAGCAACTCGCTGGCTCTGTTCAAGAGGAATCTTGACCAGTGGATGGGAGATCGTAGGTTTACCCTGGGGATCATCTCTGTATCACTGCTGGACAGAGGCATGGCAAACTAATGGGTATAGTATTCTTCAACCTAAGGGGTGGTGAAAGCCACACAACTCTGGCTAGCCTTATAAATGCCCTAGGGCAGATAGCCTAGTATGAACCTATGAACCTATACCAAATGCGGCTTTATACTCAATAATTGGCTGGATAAGCGCTGAGTATAGGGGTGTTATAACTTCTTTTGCTCTTGAGGTGATGCCTAATCAAGTGAGCTACTTGGAAAGCTTTCCTTACAATGGTAGAGACATAGTGGTTAAAGTTAAGGTCACACTCAACCTGTGATCCCAGGTCCCTTACCACTTCATGGGTACTTAGGGTATTGTTGTTGATTTGATAGTGTGAAGGGACATTGTTTGGGCTGAAGGGAATGATGACACATTTCTTTGCATTCAGTTTAAGACTGTGACTAATACACCAGTCATTGGTCTGTGTGAGACTCTCTTGGAGTATACTGACATAATTTGGGGAATCAATGGGTGGTGCAGTGGTGCAGCAGTTAATGTTGTCACCTCACAGCAAGATTTTCTATGGTTTGATTCTCGACTGGGGTGCCTTCTGTGTGGAGTCTGCATGTCCTCCCTGTGTTCGTGTGGGTTTTCTCCATGTATTCTGGTTTCCCCCCACATGCTAAAGACATGCGTCTGGAGCATTTCTCTCCAGGTCTCCACTGAAAATAGTTTCTGTACTAGTCAGAATTTTCTGATCAACAAATGTTAAATAAATAAATAAAAATAAAATAAAATGATTGCACCTAGTTTGCGGTCGTCAGACTTGGTCAGCCACAACCCTTTAATTTTTACCTAAACTACTGAAAAGTATATACCAAACAGTAGGGGGCCCAGCACTGACCCCTGTGGCAACCCACTGGTAACAGGTCTTCTGGTTGATGTGGAGTAACCCACTTTGATAGTGTTTGTCCGGTTTGTGAGCCAATTGTTAACCCATCTTACAATGAAGGGGTTTACATTCAGTTTGCTAAGTTTATTGGTAATGCCTGAATGTGGGATTGTGCTGAAAGCCTTTGCCAAGTTGAGGTCTGCTGTGTACACAGATTTGCCCTCATCAATGGCCTTGTACACACTTTCAAAGAAATCCACCAGATTTAACAGGCAGGATATGCCCTTCACAAAGCTGAATTGGGTAGGATCCAGGGTTTGGAAGTCACCTACGTCTTTATTTATGAGGTCCATAATGATACGTTCTAACAGATATCTTTTCTAGTTTCTCATGTTTTCATGTTTAATGATCTGTATTTGTATAGCAATTGCATATGAAGTTGTAGCCTGTATCATGGAGATTAAAGAGTGTGTGCTGTGTGAGAGTGGGTACATGTGTGCATCCTATGATGGGTTGGTGTCCTTCTCAGGACTGTTTTTTTCTGACTTGCATCCAGTGACTGTTAGGTTAGGCTCCAAGTCCCTCATGACACTGAAATGGATTAAGTGGGTACCTGAAAAATGAATGAATAAATGATTGAATGGATGCATTAATTAATGGACTACTTAAAGATGCACCTCAGCACTAATTGGATACATCTACTAATTAATTAGATGAATTTTCCAAGCTTCTCTGCACCAGGGAAGTGAAAGAATATACTGCACTCATTTACATTTCTTGTTTCCATTGCTGAAGTGGTGCTTTGAGCATTTAAGCTGTAACTTCTGTATTTTAATTTGTTTAGCCAGGTGTTGGAGCCAACTTGAATTTGTAGTAGTTAGTCTTGTAAGATAAAATTAATTGCTGTCATTTTCCAAGTATATGGGCACCATAGTTCAAACCCTTCCATCTCTAGAAAGTGAAACACTACCTCTTATAATGCTAAACAAATGCGCAAAATGTGGAACATTTACTAACACCTTACTAAAAGCTTAAACTAGTAGACTCATGGGATGGTTAAAATATGTTATTTTATACTTACAACTTATTGTGAGAATTAATAATATCCAGTATTATTTTTCCATGGATGTCACTTAAAAAGCAGTTCATAATACTGAATATAGACCTTTTCAGTGTGAAACAGTGAGGAACATGAACTATTGAAGACTCAAAATGAGGAACATTCCTTGTAACGAGGTACACTTGAGAGCTATGCTGACAACCACTGTCTTTTTTCCTGAGTTGTTACTAGCTGATTTGCTGTCTTCTTTTGTACAAATTGCTGCTATTAGTAATACAGCTGAGCTCTAAATCGCACCATGTACAGCACTGTCAAAGTTGCAATAGAACAGTAGGCAGTGAGTGCAATTTAACCCCCCTTAAATTAGTTCTCCTAACTCTTAAATTGATCCCCTGGTTTATAGCTGCTTGATTGTGCCCAGGGAAGCACTCACTTGCACTTATTTTCCCTAGGCTGGCATGACATTTTTCTAGTAGCTTCTAGCAGCCTGTAGTTGCTCCATGTTGGTCATTTATATCTACTAATCCATAGGTGCTCTGTGCTGCCTATAGTTGCAGTGCAACTTGATCTTAATTACTTTATTTAGTTACATATACTTACTCTATGTTAGGAGGTGTACCCCTCCTAGCTAATCCTAACTACCCTGTTTAGTTAGATATACTTAATCCTTTTAGGCAGCGGACTGTTCTATAAGTGCATCCACATGGTTATGCTTCCCAATAGTATAGCCCAATAATGCCATACTGTGGCTCAATAACTGTCTAGCTATATACAATGCTCTGTAAAATTCTAATTAAAATTTCCAAATCCTGGTCTAAACTAGAAGTTCACCCTGTTTGTTTCCCTTCTATTGTCATTGTCATAGCACAGCACTTCATATGTCAGTCAGTATAGCAGCAGTCTTATGCTTTCAGATAATGAGTTTATTTTTATTTTTATTTATTTATTTAACATTTGTTTACTGGGAACTGGGAAAGTCTGAATGGGACAGACTGATTTTTAGAGTAGGCCCCAGAGAGAAATGCTCTACACGCATGTCTTTAGAGTTCTTCTTAAATGCTAATAATTCTGTTTATAGGAGCTGCAAATATTTAACAAATCTAGAGGCAAACTCCTATAAAAAACATGGATCATGAGGAACATACACTACCCCATGCTCTACAACAAACCACACAAAAATATCATACACTGAGGCTTTACAAAAATTCCTTGCTAAAGCCTCTTAGACCCATGAAGACTAGGTCTCAGCAAAACTCTAATACCACATTACCTTCATGCTCACCTTCAACAAAGAGCCACTAACACTCAAATCATCTTAAATGCATTACAGCAGACCACTACACAAATGAAAATGTTTTAGAGATCTGTGACTCTACAGTCATGTATGCAGGTTCTCCACTCACTGCAGCCAGCTTGATGGAGTTGGTCATCCTGAGGCAATTGTTTCATGTTTATTGACAGCCAGCAAATTTAAAGCAAAGTGATACAGCATGTGAGAGAGATGCAGTCACACAATGTCACTGGATGCAAGGTTCTCAATTACCAGCACAAACAACACCAAGAAGGTTGTCAGTGACAACACACATTACACCCACTACACCTACTATGGGCAAGACCCAGTGACAACACACATTACACCTTCTACACCTACTATGGGCAAGACACAGACAACTACACATGCTGTGGCTCTTACAAGTTATCTTCCAAAACCTCAAAGACTTCCCAGATGTCACACACTAAATCAGTAGCCTCAGCACCCTTTAGAACATCCTGCAAAGACAACATGAACCAAGACACCATACAGTGTCACCACAAGGTGTCTCAATGTGTAAGTCCATAGGGCAAACCATCACCCAACACAATATATTAGTCATAGGAGACTCTATTGTGAAATACACAGATGTCCCACTCGCCAGGCTGAGGAAGCAGAGAATCACAGTCAGCTACCTGTCAGGGACTAGGATCCCCCAGATCACAGATTCACCACAAGTACCAGTATGACTCTATGTGGGTGTAAATGACCTGAGACATAACCTCCCTGGACTATATGATGAGAGACATAATAGGCACTATGCGTCCCAGAACTGAGCAGCATTCTACCTTCTCCATTGGATGATGTCATGGCACCAACAGAAGATACTTGACATTAATAATTGGCTTAGTTTTTGTGTCACTCCAAGGAGGTACAATATTTTAAGCCTGTGAGGCTATGGTAGGCAGACCATATTGCTTTGCCAGGGACAGTCTACACCTGTCCCACATAGGTTTTTGAATATCAGCTAAAATCTTGTCCACCCCCTAGTGCCTTTTTAAGCAATACCAACCTGATAAACCTACCAACATCACTAAACCATCTCAGAGTAATCTAAAGGTATTGCTGCTAAATAGCAAGATTCTAGACAATAAACTCAATGCTCTACAAGCTCTCCTCATCCTGGACAATATAGGCATACCTCTCAACTGTTCACATTTTTGCAGAATGTCCAGATTTTTGTCTTAATATATTTTGTCTGTTCCTCATAGAATATGTGTTTTTCTAGCAAATCATTGAGGATTGAGGTCACTAAACAATGGCAGACATTTGAGTTTCAGACTTCATATCCTTCAGAAAATGCATGCTAATGTAAAACTTGTTATTCTATCAACTTTCTAAGTTTATGAGCAATATTTAAACTCTGTCCCTATTTTTAGAACATTGCCCACCCCCCACCCCCACAATTATTTTTGGCTTTGTCCAGATAGGTTAAGAGGCATGCTTCTAAGACTTGGATTAAAGCTGCAGAAGGCACCCCAGCAGAGCAAGGCTGTAATGCCTTCCATAAATATAGACCAGCTACTGCACAGGAATGGTCCAAAGGTAAAGGAGTCTCAATTTATTTCAAACACAAATGGACGTGAAGGTTAGTCAAACAGTATGACACACTTTCTCTGTGTCCAACTTACCACAAACAAAGTCCCATATCATATCCTTGCAACAAACTATAGGTCCTCCTCTGTGACTGAGGAAGCCCATACCATGTACTTAAAAGTATTTGGGACATCCCGTTCAACCCAACACAATGTTCATGTGTGACTTTAACTACCCCAACATTAACTAGGAATCAAACATGATCTCAAACATGCAGGCACAGAGATTCCTGGACTTTGTTAACACAAATACATTTGAACAGTTAGTCTGCTTACCCACTGGGGAAGTAAATATCTTTGACCTGGTCCTCACAAACATTGGGGAACAATGTACTTTCCCTGCTGTAAATTTCTCATTTGTTAGGTTGGACCACAAAGTTGTCTACTTCAAAATAAATATTAAAACCAGGACCCCAGCTACCCTCAGTATATTTAAAAACTATTCAAAAGCAAACTTCCTCCTACTAAGAGAAATCAAACAGAATTCCAAGCACCCCCAAACCCTACGAACACAGCTCTCTGTGGAGAATTGCTCATAGAAAGCCTGTACCGTCATGTAAATACCTCAGAGACACAGCTGTACCTACCTAAAATAAACACAGGACAACCTCTAAAAACAAACCACACTGGTGGAATTCTAGTATAAACAGGTTGTATAATAAAAAAAGAAAATCTTGTCCAAAGAAAATAAGGACATTGCCAAGCAGGGTAAAATGCCCTCTTCAAGCTGAACAAGCAACTCAGTGAACTAATAAAGTTCACTAAAGCCAAATTTGAGATGAAAATAGGCTCCACATCTAAGTGAACATTAAGGCTTTCTTCGGTTAGGTCCATAAGTCAACACCCAATAATGTGCAGACCTAATAGTGAATGGAGACACCTATATGGAGCCATAGGATAGAGCAAATATACTGGTTGATGAATTTACCTCCAATTTTTTACCCTCAGGAAGTACCATCCACTATTTCTCAACCAACTGTCACTTGGGAGCAGGTTTATTTCTCTGTCTCTCTCTATCTCTCTCTCTCTCTCTAAGGCCAAAAACACTGCTTCAGTGGGCCCCAGGGTTGCCAGATGTCCCTATTTGTGTGGGACTGTCCTGAGATCAGCAGCCCAATCCCATGTTCCACACTGACTTTTGAAAATCCTGGGGAAACAGGCTCCACTTTGTGATTTTTGATTGGCTCGTATACCGAGATATGGGCCAATCATAAATCGCAAAGCGGAGCCACTTCTGCTTAACGAACAAAATAATTTTTTTTTTTTTGGTCTTCACTTAGCTTCATGCCTAATAAATGTAGGACTGCAACAGTTATCCCTCCTCCACAGCCCTGGGCGAAATACAGAACCACAAGTCTGACTAGTATCATATGCAAGGCAATGGAAAGAATCAACATGAATCTGATAAACAATGATATAGGAAATCTTACCCAGTTTAGTTTTGTCAAAGACAGGCCATGCCTATTTAACCTTGTACACTTCTTTGAGAAGGTCACTAAAGCAGTTATAGGTTCATAGATAGATTCATAGGTTCATAGATTAGTACTAAGCTAACTGCCCTTGCGAGCCATTTTAAGCCTAGCCAATTATCCCTTGTGAGACTCAAACCCTCCACCTTGTGCTTGCAAGGCAAACACCTTAACCAATATTTTTGAGGTGATGGTTCCAGCATTTCTAATATTATTAGGAAAGAGTGATTCTTAATGGTAGATGTGACTTCTGGGTTTTTTAAAGACATGGGCCATGTAAAGCATTGGGTCTTAACAGGGGAGAATCACCTTAGCATGAGCAGAAGTGCAGGTATTTTGTAAGGGAGCAGTAGGCAAAGTGGAGTAGTGAAGAGAGTAGCTCACTGGAGCTGATCCATTGTAAGTTGTTTCTAAGTTGTAGAGTGTTCAGTGGTATATGCAAGATAGTGAATTTGGCACAGTTGTAGAAAGTTGTTTTTTTTTTTTTTTTATTGCTTGTGGATAGAGCAGGATAAGTGCTTTTGTTCATAGAGGGGATTAGAAAAGACAGATTAAAAGGTTTACATATGGTGATTAGCAGAAGCAATTATTTGACTCAGGAAAGTAGTCCTTGTAGGTGGTTGCATTTTCTAATTGTACTGTTTGTCTGTGCACTGAAGCTTATCCATTGCTCTAGTATAAACCACAACTATCTAGTGAATGCAAAATTGTCAGTAGGAATGGTACTGTCTGCAGTCATGATTTTGTTGTCATAACTAGAGGAACCATGATTGCTGCAGATTTAGGTTCATAGGTTAGTACTAAGCTAACTGCCCTTATGAGCCATTTTAAGTCTAGCCAATTATCCCTTGTGAGACTCAAACCATGTACCTTGTGTTTCTAAGGCAATCACCTTAACCATTAGGCCACCCTCCCAACCCCTCCTGAACAATTTGTTTTTGTTGGGATTTGGGATGAGGAAGGAGGTTTCCTGATGATCATATGATTTTAGAGAAGCCACTTGGAGCTCAGACTGGGCTTCAGTTAGACATTTTGCTCTGTGCAGGAGACCTGTGTCATCTGCATTTTGCAGTACTAATAGTTGTGGACATTACAATGAAAGCATATTGACTTATAAGATGAACTCCAAGACTGAATGTTGAAATGCTCCTTTGCAAGGCATTTCATGTTTTTTTTGTCCATTTCCTAATTTGTTTCTTGAGTGATACTTAAATACACAGAGAATACCAGAGGCATTTTTTGTTCTGATAAGACGCAAGGTCTGCAAAAAGAGCAAACACTGTTGGTGACTTGCTGCTGGTTATTTTTTTCCACCCACCCTCCCATTTCTTGATCTGCTGTTTAAACTTGGTGATTCTAAGCTTCCCACCCTTACTGTAAATTGAGTTTTAGAAGTTCCTTCCTTTCTATACTGCTGTTTATATTTTGAAGTATTTATTTGCATTTCATTGTGCTTCTTTTAAAAAGTGCATTTTGCCTCTCATTGTCTGTTCTACTGATTTACTTGTTCTGAATTTATCTAGCTAGCTGTTGGATAAGGTAATATATTTTTACACTCTAGCAAACTATTTTATGTGTTTTTACATCAAAATGACAGATGATTTTCCATCTAGAGGCAATGGGTGGTACCATCTAGAGGCAGTGAGTGGTAGCCTAGTCTGTATATGTTGGGGAAACACATTAGTGAATCCTGCATGTAGTTGTTTTATTGCTGGAGGGCTTATTAATCAGCTTTTTATTTTTGATGCCTTTATAAATTCTACAGAATTGAGTAGCTCTTGGATCATTTCTACAAAGCTAAGTACTTTTATTGAATAATCATACTTTAATAAGTTGTTTAAAGTACACTACTATTCTCTTGAATTACTTTTTTTTTCAAGATGACAGCACCCAGTGTGGCTGCGACTGCTCAGCTCATCAGGAAATTGTGCAGTATCTGTTTAACTTTATGTATAGGATGAAGAAAGTAACATGATTCAATGAAAATACAGATGTAAAACTAAATTATACAAGATATATTCTGCTAGAACCTCCACTATCTCCACTACAAAGTCTGCAAGTTAGGAATCATGCTCAAACATGGTTCAAAGTGCTATATGCAAGCAGAATAAACTTTTACCAGAAATATATACAGAAACATATTACTTGCCACCCCACACCCCCTGCTACTTAAATATATCAACTCTGAGATCGCACTTCACAGAAGAAAATGGCAAACATACCATTACATGCTTCATGACTGTGTGTTGTAACCTTAGTCATGTTCCCTTTTAATGTACTATACTACAACATAACTCATCTTAGTGTAGTGAAGTGCGATCTTGGAGTTGATCTATTTAAGTAACAGGGGGTGCAGAGGGTCTTTCCCCCCTGATTATAGTTGGTTTAGACTGACATGGTTTATCTTTTCTTTGTTTCTGTATGTATTTCTGCTGCAATACAGTCAGTGTTGGTGTCCTGTATGTTTTCCAGTATTATGAGTTTTCAGTATTTTGAGCTTTCAGAATTTTGAGTTCAGGATTTTGAGTTCAGGATTTTGAGCTTTCAGGATTTTGAAGTAAACCCATACATATATATATATATATATATATATATATATATATATATATATATATATATGTATAGTTAGATATGTATATGTGTGTGTGTGTGTGTGTGTGTGTGTGTGCGTGTGTGTGCATGTGTGTGTGTGTGTGTATTTATATCAAAATCCCACATCATTAAACAAGAGAACAATGAAGATCCGCCCAGGATAACTAACCAGTTACCCAAAAAAAAACCCAAACCGCACCATTCCTAACTCACCCATGTGGGGTGCTACAAACCCCACACCACCAATGTTGGGAGCTGTGCCCCCACACCCCCCAACTAAATGTACTATCTCCAAATTCACACTACTGTTGGGAAAAGGGCAAAGTTCACCATCTCACACAACAGGTTACTTACCATGGGAAGATCTTCATTATTCCTCTGCTTCAAAGAAGTGAGGTTTGATATTGTGATTGTTGACAAAATGGGATTTGATAATCTGATATACCAACTCCTGGATCACACTACAGTGGAGAAAAGGGCAAATTTCCCCATGTTGGCCAAGTGCCTCCATTCCCTGTAAAAAATCTGGCAATGTGAAAGTTCGGTTAATTCAACATTCGCTGTTGTCATCTCAGTATACATACAAACATATATGATTCATAACTGCTCAGATATGCAACAGGACTGACACAGCACTGGTAGTCCAGGAAAATGAATACATTTTAAAGTAGCAGTGCAACCTTAAAGGGAGAAGTAACATTAGGGAGGTTTGGTGAGGGAGACATGCTAGTAAAACATACTCATTCTTAGTGCCCTAGATCACAGGAAAGGTAGGCCAGCATTCATGAGGCTATGTGTAGCGATGGTTAGTGAAGTGTCATATCACTGCCACATGTGCAGCAGCAGACAGCCCAAGGAGAGCCAGCACATTAATGTATAAACCCAGTTTGTCATTTAAATTGTGCGGGAAGAGGGAGACAGGAAATTTAGTAAAGGATAAATAGTAAGCAGTGGAAAACACACAAGAGAAACAATAAGGAATAAGAAGGGAGGAGAAAGAATGGCATACTTTTTCTGGGAAAGATTCACATTTGTGATAGAAAAATATGAAAGGTAAAAGTTAAAGTGGGAAACTAGTGAGAAATTGTTGTGGGAGGAATAGAAAGAGAAGACAAGGTGGCATGGACAGACAAAACAAACACAAAATGCTGGGAGCAGTACAGCAGGCTGGCACAAAAACATAGACAACAAACAAATAATGTGGAATGAAATATAAGACAAGGGGACAACTGGATGAAAAATGTGTCAAAGTACATAATGGATAGCAGACACAGCTACCTTTTCAGCTGACATCATGTACTGGCTGTGCCTCTAGTGGACCAATGGATATAGCATGCAAGTCATGCAATTCAACCAGCCATGCGATGAGAGGCTTCATGGTTGTGAAGCAGGTTTCTAGCTGCTGGTGTACTGAGATGACACCAGCTTTTACAAATGTTGCTAGAAGACCACAGAGAGTTGCACCATGCCACTATTAGAAGAAGAGCCTTTTTTACCCTGAGCAGTGTTCATGGGTCACCAGTGAGCCTCCCATGTCACCTTCAGTAGGCTGAGAGGTGAGCCTGGTGACAAGTGGTTAGCCAGAACCAGTGATGTCATCTGGGAGAGAGTAGAGTGACTTACACTACTTCTGTTCCACAACCACAATTGGAGTCAGAGAGTAAGAGAAACAAAGCACATTAGTACACACATATGTTATACATAAAACTGCAGTTGTACAATACAGTAGTTAACATGCACACCCATCACATTGCCGGGACAGGTGCTTTTGCCTCCTGTGACAACCCTCCTTGTTGACATGATGATCTGTTCTAAAAACAGGAAGAAAGATTTCAGCACACTGGTGGACATGATAACAAAAAAAAATGATTACTGTACAACTCTGGTTGTCATATCCTAAACTTCTGGTGAGTAGTGCAGACATTGTCACAATGTTGGCACTGTGGATCATTGTAACACTTCCTGCACTACTCACCAGAATGGGTTATGCTGGAAACATCAGCTACTGTCCTGACAATTCTCATGCTAGGCATCCACCCTATACAGTTGGCCATCATAATGGCCCAGCAGGTGCTCCATAAAGTCCCTGTTGAGGAAGACAAAGAATAGTTTGCCCTCCCTTGGATACAAACAGGCATCCTGCTGTTCTCAGCAGCCAATGATGCCATATCCATTTACACAGGTTTACCTCAGGAGCTAAAGGGTAGCTGCATGTTCAGAGATGCACATGAAGACATAATAAGATGTGCATCATGGCACAGCAACGGGGTGATACCAAAAGCCTCTGCAGCACAGAACCATGGAGCAATGCATAACAGAAACTTCATGTATGAGTAAAGCATATGCATTTTCCCTAGCCCATTATAACCATGGAGGCACTAGCCAGTGTGGATAACATGTTGCATTATGGCAGCAATTCAGAGACAGTTGTGCCAAATTTCTACATTAGCGGAACCACTGTGTTAAGAGACCCTTATTAGTGTAATATAAAATTTTTTAGTCTTCTGGAGTTGTATGGTATAACAGCTGAACTGTATTATAGAATGGTGAAAGGATATAATATAAATTACTTAAGCTATTAAAACCCAAAAATATGACATCTAGTAGAGAATTTTGGTAAAATTTAATTTCTGCTACCAGTAGCCACAGTGAGAAAGTATGGAAAATGCATTTAAGTTACTTTGACTCTCAAAAAAGTTAATTTCAGAGTGTGCATTGAAATGGGGTGGGGCGCAACCATCCCAAAGATGCACTGTTGAAGTCTTAACTGACTGCTATCTCAGTGTACCAACTATGTTAACTGAGGTGAAAGTGAAATACAAATTATAAAGTCAAAGTGAAATACAAATTATAATTCCTGCGTGTTCATTTGTGCTAGGTGGATGCATTAGGCATCTCTTTCCCATATCCCAAAGAGAGACAGAAATAGAAGCTTGACACTAAAAGTTGAGTGAAATAAGGTGCCTAACTAGTCGAGTTGTTTAAAGCTGCTTTCTGTATTGCTTGATACTGTGTTTGAATTTATTTTCAAATTTGAGTAAATCTGTTGGCCAGGTGTAGATGCTATCTTGGATTAAGTAGTGATTAAACTAAGTGTGGATTAAATTAAGATCCTGGGTATCTTAGAGTATTTAGGCTTCAGATTTTGCTTGCTTGTTTGTGTTTTTTTTATGCGAACATCACTCTTTTTATTAGAAAACAGTATATTAACAATAGTGCATACATTGCAATATCTGAGAACATAGAACAAATATAAACTCATTAAAGTTCCTTCTTATTTAAAGCCATAATTTGGCAAATGCACTGTGTTCACTGCAATTTTAAACAACATAAATCTGTACTATATACATTAATCTAATACAGGTTGGTCATATAAAGGTAAAGCATAAAAATATTGATTCATAGGTTCATAGGTGTGTACTAGGCTAATAGACCTGGAGCCTATATAAGCCTAGCCCAAGAAGATTCCCTGGCATCATGCTGCCCAAAGATAGTTCCCAGTGCCCCTGTCAAGCAAGGCCACTGACGTGATTCCCAGGGTGAACTTCCTATTGCCCAACCACTCGTCAAGATTTCTCTTAAAGAGGGCCAGTGAAGAGCTCTGCTAGATGTGAATGGGAAGTTTGTTCCAGAGTACGGGAAGTCTCTGGGTTAGGAACCTGTCCCTCCAGCATATTCTGTTTATTGTGGTAATGGCATTTAGGTCCTTGGATTGTTTGGCACGGAGACATTGGTATTTCTTTAGGTGTAGCACATCTAGCAGCTCTGAGTCAGACATGGCTTTGTAGGTCAAGCAGAGATCATCTCTAAGCAGGTGATAAGAGACAGAGTATAGCTGGAGTTTTTTGAGTCTGTCCATATAGTACATGTGTCTAAGGCCTAAGATCCTCTTTCCAGTTGTTGTAGGTGTCTAGTGAGGTACATACCAAATGGGGCATTGTATTGTATAATAGGTCTAATGAGGGATGAGTAGAGAGGGATTAGGACCCCTTTCTTCCTGGTTGTGAAACCTTTTGTAATGAGATGTGCCACATAGAAGGACTTTCTGACTACAGCGGCAATGTGGTTATCAAAGGAGAGGTTGCTGTCAACCTGTGTCCCCAGGTCTCTTATCACACCTTCAGTGTTTAGTGGGCTACCGCTTATGTGGTAGTTCATGGGCACCAAATTTTTTCTAAAGGGAATGACAATGCACTTTTTGGGATTGAGCTTAAGGCCATGGTTCTGACACCAGTCACTGGTGTCAGTAAGGCCTTTTTGTAGAATGTCTACATCAGTTGGAGAATCAATAATGGCTCCCAGTTTGCAATCATCTGTGAACTTGGTCAGCCAGAGTCCCTTTGTGTTGGCTTGAACTTCAGAGAAGTAGATGCCAAACAGGAGAGGACCTAGGACCGATCCCTGTGGGACACCACTTGCAACTGGTTGGAAGTCAGATTTGGAGTCCGCTACTTTCACAGTGTGGGTTCTATCATTGAGCCAGCTGGCAACCCATCTTATGACATAGGGTTTATGCCTAGTTTAGTGAGTCTATCTATGATTCCTGCATGAGGGATGGTGTTGAAGGCCTTGGCAAGATCTACGTAGGCTGTGTGAATTACTTTGCCCTCCTCCACAGCTCTGGTGATAGACTCATAGGTTCATAGGTAGGTACTAGGCTATTGGCCCTAGGGTCTATACAAGCCTAGCCAAAAAGGTACCCTGGCTTTCGCCACCCAAGAAAATTATTTTCCTTTGCCCCTGTTGAGCAGAGCCACAGAGGTGATCTCTGGAGTGAATTTCCTATTTCCCATCCAGTCATCAAGATTTTTCTTCAAGAGTGCTAATGAGGAGGTTTGTTTGATACAGCTAGGTAGTTTGTTCCAGAGTATGGAAAGTCTCTGGTACAGGAATCTATACCTCCAGCATGTTCTGTTTATTGTGGTGACAAGGTTTAGGTCCCTAGAGCATGTAGCTCGGAGGATTGGGATTTCTTTAAGTAGAGCATGTCCAACAGCTCTGGGTTTGACATAGTTTTGTATGTTAGGCAGAGATTGCCTCTGAGTAGGCGATATGTGACAGAGTAAAGCTGGAGTTTTTTGAGACGGTCTGCAGAGGGCATCTGTTTGAGGCCGGTAATCCTCTTTGTGAGGTATTTCTGCGGCCTTTCCAGTTGTTGTAGATGTCTTGTGAGGTAAATACCAAAAGGGGCGTTGTACTCTACAATGGGTCTAATGAGTGATGAGTAGAGGGGAACAATGACCACTTTTTTCCAGGATGAGAAACCTTTTGTGATGAGGTGTGCCACATAGAAGGATTTCCTGACTACTGTGGTAATGTGATTATCAAAGAAGAGACTACTGTCCACCTGTGTTAAGTAGACTACCACCTATGTGGTAGCTCATGGGTACAGAGTTTTTACCAAAGGGGATGACAATGCACTTTTTGGCATTGAGCTTGAGGCCATGGCTTTGACACCAGGTATCTGTCTCAGTGAGGCCCTTTTGTAGGATGTCCAAATCATTAGGAGTTTCAGTTATGGCTCCTAGTTTGCAGTTATCTGTGAACTTCATTAGCCAAAGACCTTCTGTGTTAGCCTGTACTTCAGAGAAGTAGATACCAAACAGGAGAGGACCCAGGACTGAACCCTGTGGTACTCCACTTGTCACTGGTCTGAAGTCAGATTTGGAGTCTGCTACTTTCAAAGTGTGGGTTCTGTCAGTGAGCCAGTTGGCAACCCATCTTGTGGCATAGGGATTAATATCTAGTTTAGCGAGTTTATCTATAATTCCAGAGTGGATGATGGTGTCAAAAGCCTTGGCGAGATCTAGATAGGTTGTGTGAACCACCTTACCTTCGTCTACTGCTTTGGTGACTGCTTCAAAGAAGTCAATCAGGTTTAGGAGACATGATCTGCCTTTTACAAACCCAAACTGGGTGGGGGATCCAGAGTTTGGAGATTACCAGTGTCTTTGTTTATAAGTTCCATGATGATACATTCCATGGCCTTGCAGACAAGGCTCATTAAGCTAATGGGGCATTAGTTCCTGGGGTCCCTGGTGGGTCCCCCTTTGTGGAGTGAGATAACCGTTGCTGTGCACCCATTCAGTGGGCACAAAGCCTGATGTGAGGCTATGATTTAACATGGTGCTTAGGTGGGGTGCAGTTCATTCTGTGGTTCATGTAGAACACAGCCTGGGATATTGTCAGGTCCCATGGATGCTGTGTTCTTGGCTTTGGAGAGTGTGGTTTTTACCTGTGTAACAGTGATTACAGGAACTTTGAATTCTTCTGGTATAGAGATGGGCCCTTTAGGGGGTGAGGGGGGGTAAAGTTAGCTCTGAACCTGTCTGCCCGGATGTTGGCAATATCAGTTGGTTCTGTATATTTAGTGGCATGTTGCTGTAATTCAGAGTATATCTGAGTGTTGCCATTGAGATTCTTGACATAGCTATAGAATGCTTTGTGGTTGTCTTTAGAATCAGTGACGATTTTCTTTTCATAACTAGCTTTGGAGGATTTTATGAGGGATTTCAGTTTCTTACTGAGGCTGACCAGGGAGTTCTTTCAGTCATGGGATTTTACTCTTTTTTGCAACAGTTTCTTTCTTCTGTTGTAGTGTTTGTTTATGGCAGGGGACGACCAGATTGGCTTCCTGTTTTTAGAGGATAGCATCTTGGTTCTGTTAGAGATAGCATGATCCATGCACTTGTGTAAGTGCTTATAAAGTGCATTTGTGTAGGATTCAGCAGTTGTACCGCTATTGTCCATCTGCATGGGTGTCTTGAAGTTTGCCACTTCTGTCTTAAGAAGCACCAAGTTTGCCACTTCAGTCTTAAGAAGACTCCAAGAAGTCTATCAGGTTGAGCAGCCATGATCTACCTTTCACAAACCCAAACTGTGTTGGGTCCAGAGTTTGGAGATTCTCTATGTCCTTATTTATAAGGTCTATAATGATGTGTGCCTTATATATCTGACTCATCAGACTAATGGGGCGGTAGTTCCCAGGGTCTGTAGTCGCTCCCCCTTTGTGGAGTGGGTTGACTGTAGCAGTGCACCATTCTGTAGGAACAAAGCCTGAAATGAGGCTGTGATTGAACAGGGTACTCAGTTGTGGTGCCAGTTCACTTTGTAATTCATGTAGAACACAGCCAGGGATATTATCAGGTCCCATGGAAGCTGTGTTCTTGGCTTTGAACAGTGCAGTTTTTACTTGTGTAGGTGTAATAATAGAGACTCGGCAGTCCTCAGGTATTGTGATAGGCCTTTTAGGAGGTAAAATGACAGTAAAGTTCGCACTGAACCTGTCAGCCAATATGTTGGCAATATCAGATGGTTCGTATATGTATTGCCATTGTGCTGAAACTCAGAGCAGATCTGAGTATTGCCATGTAGATTCTTGACATAACTATAGAATGCCTTGTGGTTGTCTTAAGAATCTGCAGAAATTTTGTTTTCATAGTTAGCTTTAGAGGATTTGATGATAGATCTAAGTTTTTGCTGAGGCTAACAAGGGAATTTTTCCAGTCTTGGGAATTCATCCTTTTCTGCAACAGTTTTTTCCTTCTGTTGTAGATTGGGGGACCACCAGATTGGCTTTTTTTTTGGAGGAGAGCATCTTGGTTCTGTTTGGTATGGCCCATTCCATGCACTTGTATATGTGCTCATACAGTGCAGTGGTGTATGATTCAGCAGTCATGCACCTATTTTCCATTTGCATGGGTGTCTTGAAGTGAGCCACCTCTGTTTTTAGAAGCCCAAAATTGACTTTGGAGAAGTTTTTTATGGTGGCTTCCTTTAGGGGGGCTAGGGTGGGATGTGGATATCCATAGTGATTAGCTTGTGGTTAGATCTGATCAGGGAGGAGTTGATTACTGGTGTAGAGCAATGGTCACCCATGTTAGTAATGACAAGGTCAAGGATGTTTCTACCCCTGGTGGGGGTAAGAATGAATTGGTCTAGGGTGTTGGAATTAATGAATTCCAGAAAACGTTGAGCAAGTGCGTTGGTACATGAGTAATTTTCCCAGTTAATGGAGGGGTAGATAAAGTCTCCCAGTATAAGGATATTGGGTTGTACCCTGATATTTTTCAGTGTATTTAGGAATGTGGAGTGGGAGTCTTAGGACATGGTGGGGATCTATAGCAGGCTACAACCTGGATTGCAGTTTTATCCAGTGTTAGTTGTACCTGAAGTATCTCTGATGTGTTATGTTTGGTTACTAGTCTGGAGGTGTGCAGATCCTTTATGAATGTAGAGACAGCACTGCCTTTATTGCTTCAGTCCAGGTTTAGGGGCCGAAAGGTGTGGTATGAATTATAGCCTGGTTGTGCTGGGGTGCTCTCCAGACCCTTAAACCAGGTCTCGGTCACTGCACAGATGCCGATGTTCTCCATTTTAAGGAGTGCTTCAAGAGAGTGCATTTTGAGATTTAGACTTCTAGCGTTGAGTAGCATAACCCTCAGATTTCGTTTGCTTGTAGCTGTTATGGTGGTAATTCTGTCTTCAGGACATTCCCTAAAAAAGGCACTATAGGGGTGGCAAGAGTCTTGGCCAGTATCTGGAATCCCTGGGGTGACAGGTGCAGGCCATCTCTGGTGAAGCATCAAGGTCTGTTGATCGTGTCATCCCAGGCAGACATATACTGGATCCCCTTAGAATGACATCAGAAAGCTAGCCAATTGTTGAAGTCAATCATTTTCTGCTTGTACTGTGGTATCATTCTAGGTGACAGTAGGATGCTACTCAGAACTGGGGTCATACCTGGCTGAGCTACAAGATCTGAGAGGTCCTCTATGTCTCTTTTCATGTAGTTCAGGGAGGTACGTCTCAGGTCATTCACACCAACATGGACAATGACAGAGTCATATTTGTACCTGTTGTGGAGTGACCTAAGTGCATGCGTTATGTGGCAGATCCTGGCACCCGACAGGCAGCTGACCATAACTTTCTCCTTATTCAAACTAGTGAGTGGGACATCAGTGTGCTATGACTAGTGCATTGGGTAAGTTGTTTTGCCATATGGGCTTTGGTTGAGTGGCACACTGTTTATGTAAGCTATATGTCTCATGGCTTGTGCTGGGATGTGGTGGTTGTTTGCATTTCTGCCTCGGAGGTCTCTGTTGTTTGGGCAGATTTTTATTGAAACCTTCTGCAAAAGTAGGTGTGTGTTTTGTGTTTCTATGTGAGAGTTGTGTTGGTGTAAGTTCAGGAGGGCTATATGTTGAATGTGGTATGGTGCAGGTGTTAACCTTCTCCTCTTGACTGGCTAATTCAGTCTTGGCTGGAGTGTGCTTGGCTTCCAATTTGGCTAAATATGTGCATTTCTCACAAGTCATAGTGTTGGGAAGTAAGAGGAGAGGGTTGTCTGTGTATATGAGGCAGTTGCTACATTGCCTCAGGATGCCCAAGTTCACCAGGCTGACAGGAGAAAGCACAGGGAACTGAACTTTAGACATACCTGGATATGAGCTCAATATATTAAGTACTGATTTTATTGATTGATCTCTGATTCATATTACCACTGTTGTCTTGCTTGCTCTTCTACAAACTAAGACAAAAAAGAAGAGACCGTTCAACTCCTCAAAAGATAAAATAATAACCGAGAAAGAAAAAAAAAGAAAAAACTTAAAAGAAATTCAAGTACAACCACTTTACATGTGATTAAGAACCTCACTCCTCTATCATCATGTCTTTTAACACCTTCTACTAGATATGCCAGTCTTGGTGTCTCAATCTAAATAATCTAACCTTTATTTTAAATCTTTACGTTATCACAACTCTTCTTTTAACCAAGAGGTCCATATACTACAGAGGTTGATTATCCTTTTATTGTTTAACTGAAATTAATTCAGTGCCATGATAACTACCCATACAAGTTAATATCTCCCTTATAACTAACCACATTTCATTCAATCAACATCTTTTCTTCTTTCCATTTAAGATTAAAGGCCTCCTGACCATTCCATTTATCTATTATTTTCCCCCGTTACAATTTGGTCTACAATTTTCTTCACTTCATGGTTGGTTGGGACAGTTGTCTGCTTCCATGCTTTTTTGTTCTGGCTTTTCCCCCAACTAAAACTAATTTACCTACCTATGTACTCTGTGACTTCCTTACCTGTTATCATCTCATAATACCTGAAATATTTGTCCTAACTCATTCTTAAAGACTTGTAAATATGCCCCCACATGCCTCCCTCTTTTCTGATAGACATCACCAATACCTGTGTGACTATCCAAGGAGAATTCTAGCCAACTTAGCCAGTGTATAAAAATACTTGTGTAACATCTCCATTAAATCACATCCTTCCATCAGTTCTATATTTTGTCTTATTAACACTGATTGTTTTTGTATCCAGTACTTCCTAAAGATAGAGCTTCTACCTCATCTAATCTACTGACCTGAGTCCATCTTCTCATCTCCTTTCCCTCACTTTGTTGTACCCTTCCAGGTTCACTATATAAACACTAATAACTCCTCTAAAATAAAGTCTAATCACTTCACCTGATCCTTCCTGTTTTATTTCAGATGTCCCCCTCTCTAAGTCATTCTGCTATAACCTAATGCTTTAGCCATCTGGAGGCCATGGGAAAGTATAGCTTCTCTATACTTACTCTTTTTGCTAATATTTTTTATCTTCTATTCATGAATTTCTGTTCTCTCTCCTTTAAATCCCCTAACCTGTCAACCTGCACTGCCTATATACGCTTCAACTCTTTTAGCATAGCCACTCTGTTCATATTATCCTTTTTGATCTTTCTCCCAAGATTGCTTGTACTCTGGCTTTAATTTATCTCTTCACCATATTCCAGTCTATTACACTTTGTCTGAATCACAAATCTTCACCATTTCCCCTTTCAACCATTCCTTGTTTTCTTCTCTCTCTCAAGCCACCAACTGTGGAATCACGAGGTGCAGGTAAGGCAACTTCTTTACAGACCTTCAGGTTTACAGTTAGCAGAACATTATCTGTTAATGTAATAGGTTCACATGTAAACTTCCTAACTGCTTCTATGAATTCTGTGTTTACATAACCTCTTTTATGGAATAGACTCAACTTTGATGTAAGGCATACATTTCTGAAGCTCGGTATGTTCAAGCAGCGAGTATGGCAAGGTCATGCAGAGTTGTCATATTGCAAAAATACCTCATTGCAATTAAATGAAAAAGTGAAATAAATGCTGTTTAATGGAAACTCATTTTAATGTAATAAGTTTTCTTATGTTTCACAACAAGTACTGCTATCATTTAAGAGGTGTAGCTGTGGAGGCATCTATAACACCAGGACTTGCTAACTTGGTACTTGGGGAATTCAACTTTCAACAGTGGTTAGGCTTTTATGGGCATTTTATTGGCAACATTTTTATAGTCCGGATGAAAACTAAGAAAGATTTTGATGAATTTATGTCTTACATTAATAATACGCTTACATTTGTGTTATCTATCACATCCTAAATCTCACACAGTTATCATTTTCCTGACATAACTATTGATTTATGTGAATCTGTAGATTTTGTAAAAATCCAACATTCACGGGAAGGAGACTAACACTTATTTTCAAGCCAACAGTGCCTGTCTCTTAGAGGACAAATAAATGTTGAGTACAGCCACACTATTAGGATAACCAGGCCAGTTTCAGATGGTAAAGATTTTGAAGAACAACCTGAGTATTAAAAAATGTTTATATGAAGAAGTTATAAGGAAGAACTACTGCAAACAGCATTTTCTTAAGTAAACAAAAGCAAGAGAGAGAAAATCAATTGTACCCCATTTTAAGAGACAAGGGAGAGATTGGTGATTCAACCAATGATGCTACTACTAAAACAAATATATATAGAAAGGACATATGCTATGGTACTGCATTACTGTTTAAATAAACCATTCATCAATGAGATGATTACATTTAACTGGAAGGTTTTCAACTATATGAAGAAAGCAAATTTGAGAATGGACCTTCAGAGAAATTCAGAAATACTGAATAATAATACAAATAAATATGCTGGCACTTATAAAGATGCATGTGTACAAAGTACAGTTTTTTTAATGGAGGCCCAGATATAATGTTTGCACATACTGGCATCATTTTAGAATCTAAAACCAGGTATACTTGTATTTCAACTGGTGTGGTTTACTTGGCTACCTGTGACAGTTAGAAAGCATTCTGTGGAGGTAGCACATCTTGCACTCTCACAACAAATATTTTGAGCATGTTTGACAATAAAGAAGAAGGACAACAAAATCCCATAGCAAAACATGCCCTGGAATGTGCCATATTTAGAAAATGTAACTGGTTTGTTATTGACCATGTGTCTCATGCAGATGAGCAGTTTGAAACATTACTGGACAATAAAGAAATACAGTGCTAATTGATCCTAGACTCTAGTGTTTTTCCAGACTTAAATGACCATATTAACATTTTGCCAGAATTAAAATGCAGACATATAAAATGGATTTTCTGAAACGTTTTATAACAATCAGCATTGTGGGATTTTTTCTAATTCAGTATCACCTGACTGGTGCATTTGTATCAAGTGTTTTTTTTTTTGAGAATAATATGTAAAAATACTCAACAAGTACCAGTGGAACACAATTGCTAAATAAAGGGTTGATATTTTAATTCTGGGTCAGCTTCAGGTGTTTTGGAGGGGTTTTGAACTATTACACCAACCTTGGTTCAGCAGGTCTTTGTTTCTAATGGCCGTGGAGCTAACTAAACCCTCAGAGGTGCAACAAATGGGTATCCACTGTCCTCATTAATATTCCTACGTGCCCTGGATTCCCTGATAAGGAACATCAACAATGAGGATAACTGGTGGCAAACCTGAGAAAAAAACAGCAGGGAATATACATCAATCGTCTTATTATAGCCATGACTGAGCTACTCTACAACCTTATGTTATTTATAAGTAAGCTGGACATGCTTAGGAAGGTTTCAGTCCTGCTAATAAATATGAAGATATCTCTGTGTCAATTCTGGGTAGGAGGTTTGAAGTACAGAGATGGAATTTTTTGTACTTGTCTCTCTTAGAGAAGACTGAAGTCCAGAAATGAAGCATTTTCAAGTGATAATGTTCTTGCCCCATTGCTTTTCACTGCACCCACTGCTGGGCCTAACGAGAAGGGCAGACATACTACGTTTGGGGCTTTATCTGCCAGAAGACTTAGAATGAGTAGGAAGATGTTGAAGCTTTGAGAGTCTGGCAGTCTGTGGATCCTAGACTTCAAAATATATCAGATATCAAAACTGTACAGCAAATCCCAGCACTTCATGTGTGATGGTGAGTTAGATGCTTCAGTCTTGGTAAAACTTTAAACTGAAATTATAGGAAAGGGTATCACTTAACAAGCATTGCAAAGGACCATGAGAGGAGAAAAGGGTAATGAGATGCTGAAAATAATAGGGGAGATAATACAGATAAGGTACACATACAGGAAGAGAGTCTATTTAGAGAATTCAGATAGCATGCTACCTTCTGAATGTGTGATGATATGCAGCAACTTCTGTATTAGTTCAGATGTGATATTACTGGAGGGAGTAGGGTGGGAGAGATATAGGGAGGTACTGATGGTGGTAGAGGGGAAGACTTGATTCATTCCAGAAAAGTAAGAGATAGAAAAGCAAGTGTTTGAAAAATTCATGGGAGAGTGGGTAGTCAGAGTAACAATGGGTTATATAAAAAAAATATGACAACGAAAATGGAGGATAGAACAGCCTGAAAGGGGAGGAAGGACAGTTGTATAATGGAGTATTTACAGTTAAGAGTAAAGTACTTTATCCTTTGTGGAAAAGCTAGGAGAAACAGGTGAACAAAGATATACAATTAAGAAGCTGTCAGGGAGTGTAAGTGATAGGACATGTGAAGCAGGACATACTGCTAAGGTTGCACAATACTCAAACAAACTCCAGAAAGCTTGTCTGGTAGAGTATGATGCACACTGCAAGTGCAAGAAAGAGGAAAGTGATCTATTACATGCAACATTTTGGTCTCTTTGCCCTCAGTGGCAGTAAGGCAGAATCTTGTAGGCCTGCAGTGCAACTGTATGCATTTTTAGTAAACTTGGCCATGTTTAGTCAGGCAGCAGTACCACAGGAGATATTCTCCCTCAAAAGGTCTAGTTGAGGACAACATTATTAAACTACATAGTTACTTAGGGAACATCAGGCTACAAAAATCTATAATGAACAGCATTGGATGAGAAACTTGTTATGGCAGATGACTAATGAAAAGTCACTTGCTTTTACAAACATAACAAGAAGGTATATGCTGAGAAATGGGAGAATGTGCTAAAGCTGTAGGATGTGAAGTTTGTGTGCAACTGCATAGATGCCAGGGAACAGTGTATATGGATGCATGGTGTAAGGGTGATGATGATGCAGACTATGTCTGATGGTGTACTGACCGGAGGCTGTACTAGGTTATCTAATGGGTAACCATTTGAAATGTCAGAGCTTGCAAAGACAAGTCCTGAAATGTGGAGAGTGAATGACAGAATATGAACTAACATATATTAAGGCCAAGATTGTCATTTCTTGAAATATTCCCTTTTCTCTGAGGTATGGTGAGCTTGGAGTTAATATACACACATATATATATTGTATTGTATTAGTCTAGTATGGGAGGTTTATGCTAAGGGACTAAAAGGAAATCTTCCCAAACCTCAAACACCTCCTACACCTACAAACAGAAACACCTATCCTCAGCAATCTCTAAATCACACACCAACACCAAACAGCAAACAACTACTCCAAACTGGCCCCCAAGAATGAACCTTATAAGGCAAGCAAACACTTTGACCAGGGCTCTTGTCATAGGGGACTCCATTGTATGATACATAAATGCCCCAGTCACCAGACTGGGCTAGGAGAAGATAACAGTTAGTTGCTTTTCTGAAGCCAGGATCCACCAGTTATGCACACACTCAAGTAAATGCACAACAGGTATCAGTATGATTCTATGATAGTTCATGTGTGTGTAAATGACCTGAGATGTACCTCACTGGACTATATGAGGAAAGAAATTATGTATATCTCTGAATATGTATCTCAGACAGGTATGTGCCTTGCATTGAACAGCATTCTACCTTCACCAAGGATGATTCCACATTATGAACAAAATAGGATTGACTTTAACAATTGGCTTATGTTTCTGGTGTCATTCCAGGGGGATTCAGTATTTGTCAGCATGGGGAGGTGACATGGTTAATAGACCGTGTTGCTTTGCCAAGGATGGTCTACACCTGTACTCCTGGGATTCTGAATTTTGGATAAAACTTTACCCACCCCCTTAGAACCTTTTTAGGCAAGGCCAAATTGATAAAACTACCAGCTTAGTAAATAAAACTCAAAGGAGCCTAAAGATATTACTGCTCAATGTTAGGAGACTTAACAAGAAACTCCACACCCTACAAGCTCTGCTCACTCTGGAGAATATAGACATCCATGCTGTTACTGAGACATGGTTTAAAGCCACAAAAAGTACTCTGACAATGCAAGACTTCAGTTCCTTCCACACATTTTGACCATCAACCGCATAGACAGACAATAAAGGTGGACGTGTCTCGATCTCCATTAGATATACCTCTGGGCTGGTTAAACAGGATGATGCCCTGGAGTTCATCCACATGCAAACCACCATAGATATTTTTTTTTAATTTTATTTTACATCTGTTAACCTGGAAAGTCCGACTGGACACAGGTCCATTTTCAGCGGAGGCCCGGGGTGAAAAGCTCCAATTACATAAATTGACAAGTTCACAAAGATAGATATTTACATTCAGGAAGTTAACATTTTAACGCTGACAGCATATTACATAATTTACAGGCAAATGTGAGCAACTTAGGGAAGACATTACATGATACATTCAGAACATCACATGTTATATATAGAATCCATTCAACAGTTAGAAGATAAAATAGTTTGTAGTACTGTCCTGTCCTGACAGTCCAATGCGTTTAATTTCTCAAGTATTACACAAAGTAACTGTGAGTAGTTTAGGGGATGACTTTACACAGTACATTTCGAATATGACAAATTATATGTAGAATTAAATTAGTAGCTGGTGGAATAGTAGATAAAGTAGTTTTTGATGTTTGCTAATCATGACTGTGAAATTCGTTTTATTTCTTATAGTCACATTTGGATCATAATTAGGGTGTGAAGCTAGCTTTTGTTAATGGAGAGTATGGGAGTTATCTAGAATCCATGTTTTTATCTTGGGATGAGACAGGAGCATAGCCTGTTGTTCATGAAGTGAGTTTTAATAAGTTTTTTGAATTGAGTGATAGAATTATTGGATATTAGTTGGGCAGGAAGGGAGTTACAGAGTTTTGAAATAGAGTGGCTATAGACAGATTTACCTGCCTCTTTATGTTTGGTGACTTCTAGGTGATTTACGGTGCTAAATCTTAAGGTTCTAGCTGTGTTGTGAGGTTGTATAAGCTGTTGAAGAGCTGGGATTTTGTCGAAGTGATAAAATACTTTGTGTGCTAGTGATAGTTGATTTAGTTGAAGTAATTGTGGGAGTTCTAGCCAGTTAAGTTTGTTGAGGGAGTCACAGTGATGTGATCTGTAGGGTGACTCTGCAGCAAATCTTGCTGTCTTATTATAGCAGGTTTCTAGTTTATTTAGATCAGTTTTAAGAAGGTTAATTAGCACAGGGGATGCATAGAGCAGGGTAGATAGGTCTGTCCTGGCTATTGTTGTTTTAGATTGCTTTGAAAGATAGCGTTTGTTACAATAGAGCAGTCCTAATTTTTGTGAACTTTCCTTATGGTTTGGGCAATGTGAAAATCAAATCTAAGGTGATTATCAATTTCTATGTCTAGTAGTTTGGTGTGGGTGGTAGAATTGATAGCAATCTTGTTATTGGAGGTGATAGTAAAGTTATCTGTTAGGGGGAAGGATCTATGAGAGCTGAAGAGGAGTAATTTTGTTTTATTAAGGTTAAGAATGAGCTGGTGATTGGTGAACCAAGTTTCGGCTAGTGAGAAGCACTCTTGTGTTTGGGAGAGGAGGTGTTAAGGCGTGAGAGCTGCACATATGACAGTGGTGTAGTCCACATATTGGATTAAAGAGGCTTTATATGTGGCATATGGGAGTTGATTAGTGAAAAGAGTGAAGAGTAAAGGACCTAGGATGGAGCCTTGGGGTACTCCAATGGAAAAAGGCAGTAAGCAAGATATTTGGTTCTGCCATTGTACTGCCTGTTGCCTACCTGATAGATAGCTCTTGAACCATGTAATAGAGGAGGAACTAAGGTTCAAGGTAGAGAGTGAGTGAAGAAGTTTAAGGTGGTTAACCATGTCGAAAGCTTTGGATAAATCCAAGAATTTAGCAGATACAAGTTGTCCATTGTTTCTGTGATGATTAATGGTGTTAGTGAATGATGTGAGTGCAGTGGTGGTACTATGGAAGGGTCTAAAGTCATGTTGTTGTGTAGATAACAATTTGTTATCTAGCAGGTAAGCCATGGGTTGTATGTGTATTACCTTCTCAAGGATTTTAGATATGGGTGATAGTATGGCAATAAGCTGATAGTTGTTGAGTTCAAAGGGCTTACTCCCTTTGTGCAGTGGTATGATATGGGATATTTTCCATACATGGGGTACTCTACATTCTGAGATGGATCTGTTAATAAGGATGGTCACAGGATAGACAATGGCTCCTGCAGCTATTTGTAGATATTCAGTGGGTAGCTTATCGGTGGCTAAGGTGGTCGGTTTGAGTTTTTGGAGAAGTTTTGGAATGGTTTTGATTGATACTGGATGAAAGCTAAAGTGGGTGCTATAATCTTGTGTTTCATTTGGAGTTGTTATTTTTGTTGGGGTGGTGTGACTAGCAGTGGTTTGGTTATTAGCTAGGGGTTGGATTGTTTCTGTAAAGTATTTATTGAATTGGGTGGGGATATTATCTTGGTTGTTTTCAATTTTGGGGGTGGGGATGGAAGTTTTCCCAGGTTGTAATACAGAGTTTATTGCTGCCCAAAATGTCTGAGGGCTGTTAGCATGTTTGTCGTGAATCTTTTAGTAGTAGTAGATTTTGCTTGCTTTGATGATTTTTTTTGGCCTTGTTATGTAGTTCAAGGTAGTTTTGTTTATGTATTTGGGTTCTACTCTTGTGAACTTGTATCCAGGCTTTGTCCCTTTTGTTGAGAAGTACTTTGGTGTTTTTTGTTAGCCAGGGAGCATATTTAGTTTTTATTCTAGTGGTTCTGGGGGGGGGGGGGGCATGGCTGTTTAGTATATTTAGGAAATTTGTATTAAAGTATATAACTGCTTCATCGAGTGTTAATTGTTTCAAGGGTATCCAGTTACAACATTTTAAGTCCCTGGTAAAGTTGTTGGGGTTAAAGTCTTTTTTTATTTCTGATTTGCCGTAGTGTTACTTGGGTCATTAGGGAAGTTTTGCCTCTCCGCAAGTATGTTGGTTGGTGGTCACTGAGGGTGTCTGGCGGACATCCAGCTGGGGATATGAGGGATGGATGGAATACAAGTATCCAGTTCAATATGTATTGGTGTTTGGATCTTTTATCGGTTCTAGTGGGAATGAGATAACTTGGGTTAATCCGTGAAGGTTAATATGAGAGACTGGATTTTGGTTGGAACATTTTAGCCAATCTGTATTAAGGTCCCCTCCCATACCCTAACAAGCTATAGGTCAACATCTATGCCCCAAGAATCCCATAGCCCATACCTACACCTGCTAGAGGCACTCACCTTCCAGCCAAATACCCTATTCATGGAAGACTTCAACTACCCCTCTATAGACTGAGAAACATGCACTGCCTCCAACTTGCAGGTACATTTCTTAGATTTTATTAACAAAAATACCCTTGGCCACACTCCAAACAGAAGGTCAAACAGACCTATTAGTCACCGATATGGAAGACTGCTGACCCCCTGTGTCATGTCCTCAATGGATAAGTTGGGTCACAATGCTGTCTCCTTCAAAATAAAAAAATCAAATGGAAAACCCAGCAAAACCTGTAAAAGTCAGAAACTATTCTAATACAGACTACATCCTATTAAGTGACAGTTTGTCAAAATTCAATGCCTGTCTGAACCAGAACTTCACAGCAACCTATGCATCTTTGCTCATAGAAACCTTGTACAACCACATAAATAATTTCATAGAGGCTGCTGTACCTACTACAAATAAGCCCAAAACAAGCCCAAAAAACAAACCACACTGGCAGAATCTTAACCTTAACAAGATATATAACAAAATGAAAAAAAAAAGACATGGCCAAATTTGCATAATGGCAAGAGCTCACTAATTAAACTAAACAGGAAACTAAAAGGACAAATTAAATGCAGCAAGGTGAATTATGAGGTGAAGCTAGCCTGTCAGGTGAAAGACAACCACAAGGTCTTCTATATCTATGCTCAAGACCTTAAAGATAACAAATAACAGTGTGTTGAACTGGTGATAAATGGTACCTCCTTCGATGATCAAAGTGACAGAGCAAATCTGCTGGCTGACAAATTTAGCTCGAACTTCAGTCCTTACTCTTTTCCTGCCTCCCCCACATGAAATCCCTACCAGCATACCCCCCCCCCCAAATATCAGCAGGGAGCAGGTCACGGAGTCACTCACTAAGGCCAAAACACAGCCTATATGGGTACATACAATATCCCAGGATGGCCTCCTAATCAGACTGAAATATGATCACTTGAGTCACTTTTCAGCTGAAGCCTCAACACAGGCTATGTATCATGTGAATCCAGGACTGCAACAGTTATCTCTCTTTACAAGGGTGGACCATTAACAACCACAGAAACTACAGACATATTAGTCTGGCTAGTCTAATATGCAAAGCCATGGAAAGAATTATCATAGAAATGATAAGCAAAGACATTGGCAACCTACAGATATTGGACACAGCCCAGTTTGGTTTTGTCAGAGGAAGGTCATGCCCATTTAACCTGGTTGACTTCTTTGAGAAGGTCACCAAGGCAATAGATGAGGGGGTAAACAGTAAATACCACCTACCTAGAGCTGGCTAAGGTGTTCAATACAATACCTCACTCAGGTATTGTTGAAAAACTCACTGAACTAGGCATAAGTCCCTATATAACTTTTTGGATTGCCAGCTGGCTCACAGACAGGATCCAAGAATTCAGGTTAGGTGAGACCACCCACCTCTGCCAAGGGACTGATCACCAGTGGAATACTGCAGGGATCAGTGCTGTGTCTGCCCCTGCTTGACATCTACTTCTCAGAGGTCAAGGCTAATGTCAATGGCCTCTGGCTCACCAAATTTGCAGATGACTGCAAAATGGGAGCTATCATAGATTACTATGTGATTCTAACATTCTACAAGAGGTCTAACACAGACAAATGACTGGTGCCAAAGCCACAGATTAAAACTGAATGTGAAGAAGAGCATTATAGTACCTTTTGGGGGAAAAAGTCCATCCAGGTTAATTACTTCTTCGATAAGACACCCCTAAAAGCTGATCCAGTAGTTAGCGATATGGGAATATATGCCGATAGTAATTTGGCCTTTGATGAACATGTTGCAAAGGTAGTAAGAAAATCATTCAATGTTGTCCAACTTATAAGTAAGTGTATGGCATCCAGGTCCAAAGAAGTTATAATACAACTTTACTTATCCCTTATGAGACCCACCATTGAGAACAATGATCCCTTCAACATGTACCTGACCAGGCATATATAACAGTTGGAATGCCCACAGATGTTTCTCACCAGGAGAATCCAGGATATTAGCACATTGTCCTATACCGATTGCGTTAAAGCCCTATTTATTTATTTTTTAGTTATTTCTTTATTTGACATTTGTTGACCGGGAGTGTCTGACTGAGAAAAAAACCCTTTTTCAGTGAAGGCCCCATTAGAAAAGTTCCACAATAGCACAAATAATTAATAACAGACAAACAATAACAAAAATGTACATATAGGTGAATAAAATACAGTAAGCAACACAGTATATGCTTGCTTGAAGCAGTAGTAAGCCTAGGTACACTTTACAATAGGAGTACAGTTAGGAGAAGCAATGTCCATGATATTTTGAGACAAGCTATGTCACAGAACAGTTGCTTGAAAAAGTGGATCAGTTATTTACAAATTACACAATATCAATATGAAGTAGTGAAAAACAATTAACCATAAAGAGAGATTTTTTTACAAGATGCTCAGTGGAGAGTCAGCATCAGACAGTTGAAGAACAATTTGCAATGAACAGCATCAGTATAGTGTAGGTAAGCAATGTCAGTGTTGTTAGAGATTTGATAGGGGTTACAGTTACAAGTTGAAGTACTGAGGAGGTATTGTTTTAGGGCCTTATTGAATTCATGCGTTGTTATTATTTTTCTGATGTCAGGGGAAGGTTTGTTCCAGTTTTGAGCAGGGGACTAGCTATATATGTTTTGGCCAATGCTTTTTTGGCCTTAAGGATTTCCAGGTGTTGTAGGTTAGAGCTTCTGAGGGTTCTATCTGGAGTATAGTGATTGACCACAGAGAAGATACTAGGACAGGTAGTGGCTTTGTAGAGAATGGAATGATTTATACATAGCTGAGAGAGTTGAAGTTGCTGGGGGAACTCAAGCCATTTTAAGACTGAGAGTGAAAGACAATGATGTGAGTTTGCAGACTGATTAGCAGCAAGCCATGCAATTTTATTATAGGTGCTTTCAAGTTTGGCTCATAGACAGATCTGTAGATTAGTTAAGATTTGTGACCCATAGAAAAGGCTGGGAAGAAGATAAGCGTGAGCTAGTGAGACTCTTGAATCTTTAGTAAGGAACTTATTTCTGTAGAGTAGTTCTTGTTTTTGTTGGGTTTTCTTAATGCAATGGAGGACATGGAAGTCAAATTTAAGTTGGTCATCGATGATGACCCCCTAGAAGCTTTGTTTGGGGTTCTACATTGATTGTGGTTCTGTTAGATGAGGTGATGGAGAAGGTAGATTTGTCGAGGGAGAAAGATTTGGGGAGGAATAGCAGAAGTTTGGTCTTTTTGGAGTTGAGAATAAGTTGGTTATTACTGAGACATTTTTTGATGGAGCTGAAGGAATTTGGCGTGAGGGTGTGTAGATCAGAGATGGTATCAGCAGTAGAGATGATGGTAGAGTAATTGGCGTATTGAATGAGAGTAGAGAGAGGACAGAATGTAGGGAGGTGGTTTGTGAAGATAATGAAAAGCAGGAATCCAAGGATAGAGCCTAGAGGAACTTCCATTTGGATTTATAGGAAGGGAGATAAAGCGGAGAGCCATTTTACTGATTGTTGCCAGTTGGAGAGGTAACTGGAGAACCAGAAGATGGTTGAGGGAGAGATGTTGAGGTTGGACAGTTTGTTGAGAAGAATGGGGTGAGACACAGTGTCAAAGATTTTAGAGAAGTCAAGGAAGAGGAAGGAGACCAATTTGTTGTTATTTCTAGTAAGGAAGATACAGTGGGAAAAGGAGATTAGGGCTGTACAGGTGCTGTGGTTAGGACGAAATCCATGTTAGGTAGGGATGAGTAAGTTTTCAAGTAGCAGATAGTCCATGATTTGTTTATGAACACATTTTTCTAGTATCTTTGACAAGGGAGATAATATAGCTATGGGGCAGTAGTTAGCAAAATCAATAGAGTTTCCTCCTTTGTGAATAGGTATAATAATGAACAGTTTCCATAGTGAGGGAACAGTGGATTCAGATAGACAGCAGTTGATGAGTATGGATATGGGGTGGGCTTTTGAGTTTGCAGGAAGTCTAAGAAAGAATGGAGGTAGGTTGTTCACAGAAGGAGAGCAAGATTTGAGTTTATGCAGGGGGTGTTTAATGTAGTTTGTAGATGCAGGTTTGAGTGAAAAGGAGTGGTTAGAACTGGAGGTGGGTTGGTGAAGTTAGAAGCGTTACCATTTGGACTTAGTTTACTAATAGTATCAATAATGTAGGTGTTAAGTAAGGTGGCTATTTCAAGGGGAGTGTTATCTGGACAGGAGCTAGGAGTATTGGGGTTACCTGGGTGGAGGATTTGATTGATAGCAGTCCAGAAGTTTTGGGGGTTGTTTTGTAAGAAGTTTGTGGTTTTAGGTACATTTTATTCTTGTCAAGGTAGACTTGATTTTTGGAGAGATTACAAAGTTCTTTGTAGATTTGGAGGTGGGTGGGGGATTTGGTCTTTGTCCAGAGTTTCCAGACTTTGTCTCTTTTGTGCATGATAATTTCTGTGGCCTGAGCTAACCATGGAGAGTAGTGGGATTTTACTCTTACTTTTCTAAGGGAAGCAAGTGAGTTGAGTATGTTAAGAAATATAGAATTAAATTTAAGTACTGCTTCCTCTAGAGGAAGGTGATATAAAAAAGACCAGTTAATAACAGAGAGCATGTTAGTGAAAACTTTGGGAGAAAGTTGGAGAGGCTTCAGCATTCTTTGATATTTTTTTTGTGGTCTATGAAGGTGGGGGGAGTATCTCTGGACACAAATTGGGGAATGGTCACTGATGGAGTTGAGTAGAGTTTTTGGGTAGTGGTAGAGGTCAGAATTGGAGACTGGTATCCAGCTGATGATAAAGGATGAGTTGGTAGGCTTGTTAGGAAGTGTGGGCATAGTGATAAGTTGAGTAAAACTATGAATATTGATGAAAGAGTAGGGGGATATGGAGGATAGAGATAGCCAATTAATGTTAGCGTCAACAAGCAGAGTAGTTTCATTATTCATGTTATGGGAGAGCCATGCAAGAGTTTGTTCTAATAATGTGATGTTTTCACCGGGGAGTATGTAGATTGCTGCAATTGTTATGGTTTTACGGTCATTGAGCTTACAATTTGCTGTTAGGAGCTCAACTGAATGGAAAGAAGAGGGTGGGTTAGGTAGTCTCCTACAAATTACTGACAGGCATTCTACGCCTGGCATATAAAGCATCCTCAGATCCAGCCCTGATTGACCTTTTGCTCATCTCCAAAATGAATAGCACCAGAAACACTAGATCTAGAGATTTAAACTTTGCTTGTGACATAAATAAGACATGATGGTGAGACAAATATGTGCCACAAAGAATCCCCATGCTCTGGAATAGGCTCCACATCCATGTTAAACAGAACTTCTCCTTAACACTATTCAAATGTAGTCCTGTCCTTTGGATGGGAAATCAAAAATTCAGCCCTGGTCTGGCCCCATATCTCTGATATGCTGAGGCCTAAAATGAATATTCCCTAAAAACACCCCACACACACACACTAAACCTGTAACGACCATCTAACATACCCCTCCAAATAGTTGCTCATATTAGATGGGGACAGAATTAGGTTGGGTTGCATGGCTAGTCTTATAAAGGCCCTGGTGGTTGTTAGCCTAGTATATAAAAATGAGCCTATGAACCTATCATATGCTTTTGATAGACTCAGGAATGTGGAAGGGACTAGTTTACCTTCATGCTTAAGTTAATTTATTGTGCTGTGGAAGGAGATAAAAGCTGCATTGGTGCTATGCGAAAGGCTAAAGCCATGTCAGGTATAATAGAGTAGGTCTTTATACAGGAGATACTTTAGCAGTTGGGAATGTACACATCTTTCTGGTATTTTTGACAATGGAGAGAGAATAGCTTCTGGTTGATAACTGGATAATTTCAATGACTTTCATCCTCTATGTAATGGGATAATATATGTTTTTTTTTTTTTTTAGTTTGGGTACATATGATTCTAGTATGGACCTGTTGATTAGTATCAATATGGAATAAGCTGTGGCATATGTGGCTGATTTAAAGTAATCAGCAGGAAGATGGCCAGGTGCTAATGTTATAGGTTTCAGTTGTGATAGCAGCATTCATATTATTTTAGTTGGGACTGTTTGAAGAGAAAATGTTGAGGCACTATTGTAAATGAACTCCAGTAGCTCATCTGCTAGATTCTTGAAAGTCTATAAGAGCAATATTTAAAACCTGTCCCTATTTTTCAGTCTTTGTCCCCCTATTACTTTGGCTTTGTCCAGATTTCTTGTGTTAAGAGGCTGAGAGCTGTGTAACAATGATATAAAACTATATAGTGAGGAACATGTTTCAGGTTGGTTGGCATGACTGAGTTTGTTTGTAATAATGTTATGTAGTGGAAAGTATTAAGTTGTTACAATAAGATTAGTAGTAAAATTAGAATAAGCTGTACTTTCATGATATTATAATTGGTGTTTTATGTAGCAGACCTCAGCCATCAGTCACCATTTGTGTAACTCAGGTGCTATTCTTTAACCATTTCTGGATGTCCTTACAATTCATGCCCACAATTCCTTATAAATGCCACCACCTAACACTCAAATACTTCCTACTATCTTTCAGCACTGCCCACTCCCTTCATCGCTTCTTCTCTTCACTCAGTCCATGTATCACAACACTAATCTCCAGCAATCCTCAAATGATTTACCCTTCACCATGCCAGCCTATTCCTGCTGTACCAGCTTCCAGTTATACACATTAGATTCTAAAATGTATTTAACACACAGTGAGAATGCAGCTGTACCTACAGTGAAGAGATGGATGGATTGTGTAAGAGAAGACCTGCGACAGTCAGGCATGACTGTCGAAGAAGGTGACCAGTTGTATTAAATCGATTGAGATGGAGACAGTTGATACAACACCTTAACCCCATGTAGAAAATGGGAAAAGAGGGTTGATGATGATGATGAGCTCAAATAAAACTGTTGTGAAATGTTAATCAAATGCTAATTACTGATAATGGAACCTCTGCACCTTGGCCTCAACTGAAAGTGGGTTATGCCCAGTCAAAAGTTCATGGCCAAAAATACAAATAAATGCATGCATAGTCAAAAACAGAGATGATAATGTAGTATAGTGACTGCTGAGCCTAGGACACAACTTGTTTATTGTGATGCTGTGTCTGCTATTTATACACTGTTTGGGGTTGCCTTTACCAGAAGGTGTGTCATAGAAGCAAACTACAGTTTCTAAGTCTGAAAAAGACAGGACGACTAAAGAAAGACAAGCAGAGTTTCTAAGTCTGAAGCTAGAAGACAGGCAAGCCAGAGAAAGACAACTCTAAGTATAATTAATTGAAAAAAAGGGATAGGATGGGTGTAGGCAAGATGGGGATGGAATAGCAGCACTGTGCTAAAGCTTTGCAAGAAAATGTTTATACTGACAGACAAATGTAAGGAAAACAACTTAAAAGTGAACAAATACATCTAGAAAGTAATAAACCATTGTATCTGCCCTGAAACAGTGTTTTTACTGAAAGAAAGAAAGAACTACCATTCCTGTGGGCTTGTGACGAAACTGGGAAAACTGCCTGGCAGAATGAACTCAAGTAAACCCTCAGAAGGAGAATATGCAATGATGTATAATCACTGCTTACATCAATGCAAGAATTAACAATAAAAATAAAATTATTTGAGAACAAAACAGATAATTTGCAGCATAACTATATAAAACAAAATGAACTGTTAAGCAGTATAATATTTCAGCATGACCCAGATAAAAGAAATAGTGTGTTAAATGAACTGGATGGACAAGTTAAGGAAGAGGAACATCAAACAGAATTTCTATTAAAACAAAATACATGACTAATAGAGAAGACTGAATACTTAGAAAACAGAGAAAGAGAGATAAAATAATATCAGAATATTTTGGTGTATCCAACAACGTTGAGGTAATTGATATGGTATGCTTTCTGATTATATGGATTCCCACAAAATTCTGAAACTGATTTAAAGCTTCTCTTGTCGCACTGAAAGGGTTCACCAAGCTATAACAGCAATCTCTATAACTTAAGGAAATGATAGGCCAAAATCATATTTAGACAAGAAAAGAGTATAGACATATGCTTCTAACAGCACCAGCATGAATCTTGGTACAAATACTGTGAAATTTGATTACACCTCCCAAGATCTCCTCTTCCTTTTCTCCTGGCTAACCCTCTAACCTTCCTAACTTCTCTCACATATATAGAATGTTTATGTAACTAAACAGTAACATCTAGCCATGATACTGTTATGCCTGACTTTCTTATGAACAAATCTATAATTTTTGTACTCTGCATTGAATGCTACCTGTCAATTGTAATGCAAATTTTTCTTTGTAATTCATCATGTAATGTAACTTTTGTATTGTGGAGCTTTTCTCCCCGGGCATCCACTGAAAACGGGCTCCCCGAGCCCAGTGGACCTCCTAGGTCATCAAACTGGAATAAATAAATAAATAAATAACTCTTCAGTAGAAACAATAGAAAAAATAAGGAAATCTGCTTGGGCTTTGGTGAAAAGTTTGAAAGAAATAATGTAAAAGCTCATCTCTTTTTCTCAGTAGAAATAAAAATACAGTTGGCATAGGGTACTAAAACATTTAATACATTAGAATAGGCAGCTAGCTATTTGCAAACACCATAAACTGATCCAAGAAAATGAATGAATAGAATGGACACAGTTATCCCTTAAGATAACACCTGATAAGGAGAACTGGACTTTAGTGACATCAAATAAGACAAAAAGCAAGTACTTATACTTAAACACTGAAAGAAGAAATAAAAGTTACACTGTAAGATAAGAAAAGAAGCAATAGAAAAAGGTATAATAGGACTATATATATATATATATATATAGGTATATAGGTGTATATATATATATATATATATATATATATATATATATATATATATATATATAGTATATATGGGTCTACTTATAAATTTCGAACTTTCAGAATGTCGAATTGCTTATGATCGAGACCATAAGATCAAAGTTCTAAAGTTAAATAAAATAAATAAATAAAATATATATTTTTGCAGGGGGACAAGCCACCCTGCACCCCACACCCCCTGCTAATTAAATATACCAACTCTGAGATCACACTACAGTGTGGAAAATGGTAAATATACCATTCCGCGATCTCCATTTAAACGGTTCAAACTTTCAAAATGTCAATGTTATGGTCTTGACCATAAGCAATTCAATGTTCTGAAAGTTCAGAATTGAGAAGTAGACCCATATATGTACACACACACACACACACACACACATATATATATATATATATATATATATATATATATATATATATAAAATATATAGTATATAGAGAGAGATGGATCTACTTTACAAGCTTGAAGTTTCAACACTATGAACTGCAAATGGTCAAAACCATAAGACTGACGTTTTGAAACTTCAAAATTCTAATAAAATAAAAACAATTTTTTTTTTTATGTTTTTGCAGGGTGCACTCCCCACACCCCCTGCTAAATAAATATACCAACTCCGGGATTGCACTACTGTGAGGAAAATGGTAAATTTCCAATTCCATGCTGTACGACAATCTCCATTCAAAATGTTCGAAGTGTATTTATGGTCTCGACCATTTGCAGGTCGAAGTTTTGAAACTTAAAGCTTGTGAACGGAATTGATGCATATGTATGTTTTAAATAAATGTTAAATTAAGTATTTCTGGCAGTTAAGCTATGGAGGGTGGCCTAATGGTTAAGGTGTTTCCCTTACAAACACAAGGTACAGGGTTTGAGCCTCACAGGGGATAATTGGCTAGTCTTAAAATGTCTCGCAGGGGCAGTTAGCCTGGTATGAACCTATGAAAGTTAAAATAAAAAATAATTATTTTACAAATAAAATATTTCTCTGCCAAAGCACTGCTTTCAGGTAATGAGGTAAGCCATACTAATATATTAATATTCTGTGCACTAACATGTTGGACATTTAATAATATGATGTTTAATAAATGTTCATATAAAACTCCATACACATAAAATTAAAGAACAATACATTCCGTTATCACATTTTCACATTCTATGCAAATACTAAAACATTATATATAAATAATAATAATATATGAGACATTCTACATTTCTACATAATAGAAGACCAAGTAATACAAAAGGTCTCCTGAATACACTTAATACATACTTGCAGAAGTACAGTGTATGAATGTTTAAACAATGCCATCGCTTCAGTACTGAAGCCGTTCAACCAAATTTAAGTACAGCACTTTTTAGTGAGGTGGTGCTACTTGGCAATCTTATCCTGGAGTATAATAGTGGCAAAGTCAAGAGTTAAGGAGGAAATGGGGGTGTGGCCAAGATGCTGCCTGACTAACAGCAGTTTTCATCAGCTAATAGCTAAAAAATACTTTCTAATTTTATAATTTCCTGTCAGAATTTCATTTGGAAGTTCTCTTTCTTCAAACTTCAGGATGAGTCACACAAAAAGAACCTCTCAAGGTTCTTCTCTAAGGAAGGATATACAGTTTGTTCTTACCAGCTTACCAAAGCTCTCTTTTAAGATGGATAAAATGGACAACAAAATTGAAAACTTCAAGGAAAGTTGTTCTAAACAAATGGAGCAGACCATTAACTGGGAAAACGACTCATCTACCAACTCCTTCGGTCAACGCTTTCTGGAATTCATAAATTCCAATGCCCTGGATCAACTTATCCACACTTCCACCAGGGGCAACAATATCCTAGACCTAGTCATTACCAACATGAGTGACTGGTGTTCCACACCTGAAGTCAACTCCTCGTTGGTCAGATCCAACCATAAAGCTAATCACCCTAGATATCCACATCCTGCCCCCATCCCCCATTAAGGAAACCACAGTAAAAAAATTTCTCAAAATCCATATTCATGCTTCATAAGACAGAAGTGGCAAACTTCATGACACCCATGCAGATGGACAATACAGTTACGACTGCTGAATCCTACACAAATGCACTCTATAAGCATTTACACGAGTGCATGGATCGTGCTATCCCAAACAGAACCAAGACGCTATCCTCCAAAAAAAGGAAGCCAATCTGGTGGTCCCCTGCCATAAACAAACTCTACAACAGAAGGAAGAAACTGTTGCAAAAGAGAGTAAAATCCTATGAGTGGAGGAACTTCCTGGTCAGCCTCAGTAAGAAGCTGAGATCCCTTATAAGATCCTCCAAAGCTAGCCATGAAAACAAAATTGCCACTGATTCTAAGGGCAAAGACAAAGCATTCTACAGCTATGTCATGAATCTCAATGGGAACACCCAGATCTGCTCTGAGTTACAGCACAACGGTAGGAAAATTACAGAACCAACTGATATTGACAACATCCTGGCAGATAGGTTCAGTGCTAACTTTACCCCCCTCTCACCCCCTTAAGGGCCCATATCTATACAGGAAGAATGCAGAGTCCCTGTAATCACATCTATGCAGGTAAAGGCTGCACTCTCTAAAACCAAAAACACAGCATCCCATGCTGCATTTTACATGAACTTCAAAACGAACTGGCTCCCCACCTAAGCACCATGTTCAATCATAGTCTCACATCAGGCTTTGTGCCCACTGAATGGCGCACAGCAACAGTTATCCCACTCCACAAAGGGGGAGCCACCACTGATCCTGGGAACTATCGCCCTATAAGCCTGATGAGCCTGGTCTGCAAGGCCATGGAACGTATCATCATGGAACTCATAAACAAAGACATTGGTAACCTCCATACTCTGGACCCCACCCAGTTCAGATTTGTGAAAGGCAGATCATGCCTTCTGAACCTGATTGACTTCTTTGAGGCAATCAACAAAGCCACAGACGAGGGTAAGGTGGTTCACACAGCCTATCTTGACCTCTGCAAGGCTTTCAACACCATCCCCCATTCTGGAATTATAGCTAAACTCACTAAACTAGGTATAAATCCCTACATCACAAGATGAGTTGCCAACTGGCTCACTGACAGAACGCAGACTGTAAAAGTTGCAGACTCTAAATCTGACTTCAAATCAGTGACAAGTGGAGTACCACAGGGTTCAGTCCTGGGACCTCTCCTGTTTGGTATCTACTTCTCTGAAGTACAGGCTAACAGAGAAGGCCTCTGGCTAATGAAGTTCACAGATGCCTGCAAACTAGGAGCCATAGTTAAGTCCTCAAATGATGTGGGCATCCTACAGAAGGGCCTCACTGATACAGATACCTGGTGTGAGAGGCATGGCCTCAAGCTCAATGCCAAAAAGTCATTGTCATCCCCTTTGGTAAAAACTCTGTACCCATGAACTACCACATAAACAGATGTCTACTTAATGCCGAATGTGTGATAAGAGACCTTGGGTCACAGGTGGACAGTAGTCTCTCCTTTGATAATCACATTACCACAGTAGTCAGAAGATCCTTCTATGTGGCCACCTCATCACAAAAGGGTTCTCATCCAGGAAAAAATAGATCATTGTTTCCCTCTACTCGACACTCATTAGACCCATTATAGAGTACAACACCCCTTTTGGAATGTACCTCACAAGACATCTGCAGCAGCTGGAAAGGCCACAGAAGTACCTCACAAAGAGGATTACTGGCTTCAAACGGATGCCCTACACTGACTGTCTCAAAAACCTCCAGCTTTACTCTGTAGCATATTGCCTACTCCGAGGAGATCTCTGCCTAACATTTAAAGCTATGTTAAACCCAGAGTTGTTGGACAAGCTACACCTCAAGAAATCCTAATCCCTCTGAGCTACATGCTCTAGAGACCTAAACCTTGTCACCACAATAAACAGGACATGCTAGAGGGATAGATTCCTGTCACAGAGACTTCCTATACTCTGGAACAAGCTACCCATCTATGTCAAGCAAAGTTCCTCATTAGCAGTCTTCAAGAAAAATCTTAATGAGTGGATGGGAAATAGGAAATACACCCCGAGGATCACTTCTGTGGCTCTGCTCGACAGGGACACAGGAAATTTACTTTCTTGGGTGGCGTACGCCAGGGAACCTTGTTGGCTAGGCTTACTTAGGCCCTTGGGACGATAGCCTAGTACATACCTATGAACCTATGAACCACATAGGCTGCAGTTTACTTAATGCCGAATGTGTGATAAAACATCTTGGGACCCAGGTGGACAGTAGTCTCTCCTTTGATAATCACATCACCATAGTAGACAGAAAATCCTTCTACCTGGCACACCTCATCACAAAAGGGTTCTCATTCAGGAAGAAAGAGGTCATTGTTCCCCTCTACTCCACACTCATTAGACCCATTATAGAGTACAATGCCCCTTTTGGAATGTACCTCACAAGACATCTGCAGCAGCTGGAAAGGCCACAGAAGTACATCAGAAAGAGGATTACTGACCTCAAACAGATGCCCTACACTGACCATCTCAAAAAACTCCAGCTTTACTCCGTAGCATATCGCCTACTCTGAGGTGATCTCTGCCTAACATATAAAGCTATATCAAACCCAGAGCTGTTGGACATGCTACACCTAAAGAAATCCCAATCCCTCCAAACTACATGCTCTAGGGACCTAAACCTTGTCACCACAAATAACAGGACATGCTGGAGCGATAGATTCCTGTCCCAGAGACTTCCCATACTCTGGAACAAGCTATCCAGCTATGTCAAGCAAAGTTCCTCATTAGCACTCTTCAAGAAAAATCTTGATGAGTGGATGGGAAATAGAAAATACACTCCAGGGATCACGTCTGTGGCTCTGCTTGACAGGGGCACAGGAAAATAACTTTCTTCCGTGGCGTAAGCCAGGGAACCTTGTTAGCTAGGCTTACTTAGGCCTTTGGGCCGATAGCCTAGTACCTACCTATGAACCTAAGAAATATTAAATCAACAAAAAACCCAGATTTTAGGGATAGAAGATGCGTTAAATGATTTTGAAGGAAGACTATCTGGAAATGAACAAAACTTGGAATTTTTACTGAAACAAAACACCTTACTATTAGAAAAAAAATGATGATCTAGAGAATAGATCCCGTAGAAACAACATTAGATTTTTTTGGATTACCTGAAGGCATTGAAAATGACAACATGACAAACTTTTTAACATCTTGGCTTCCTAAAGTCCTTGATTTCTCAGAAGCCATGTCATTTGGCATTGAGAGACCACATAGGTCTTTATCTGCTGCAGCTTCCTCCTCAAAGAAATCAAATCCAAGATCTACTACTGTAAGATTTTTTTCTACACAAGATAAATATCTGATCCTAAAGACAGCTTGGACAAAGTCTCCCATAAAAATCCAGGACCAAACAATAAGGTTTGATAATGACTTTTCATCTGTGGTGATGTCTAGAAGAAAATGCTTTCTATCTTTAATAAAAGATCTTAAAAAATCAGATTAAAGTTCATCTACTTTTCCCAGCTAGACTGAAAATATTTCTTCCAGACAAAATAAAAAACTTGAGGACCTAGACAATGCCAAAATATTTTTAAAATCAAAAGGTGTATTGGATAAGGCAGAGGATATGGAATGGAGTAACAGCTCATTAAAGATGCAAGCTGAGAGAAATAACTGGAAAGTCAACAAAAAAAGAAGAAATTAAAAGAAAATATATATTTTTTTATTTTTCTTCATCTTAACCATTAATCTTACAATTGTTATTGTCTTTCATTTAACACAGTCCATATGTCCTATATTATACACATCAAAGTAGAATCTCAGTTTCAACATCATTAACAACATACATTAAGGTAACTTCTTTTATTTAATTTTTTATGTTCGTAAGTTTATTTATGTATGTAATAGTATACATATCTGTATATAGACAGATATATATAGATGGTTATAGACAGATATGGGCATATGAGAGTATGCACTTGATTATATATAAAAATCTGCATTTTCTCCCTTTTTTTTCTCACATATAGTTATATATAATCTTATATCTTCTTGTGTTTAACCGTAGGAGCTAATTTGTTCTAATGTTCCTCTACAAACTTTCAATAATTGACAGTGATATGGACAAGATTATGCTTTCTTTTAATGTCTCCTTAATTGTTTTGTGTCTGTATGTGAGAAATGAAGTAGAAATGTATATGTCTTTTTCCCTTCTCTTTCATCTCCATTTTTTCTTTAGTTTAACTCATAAATAATTAAGGAAGTCATGAGTTTTAAGTGTTGAATGGTGCAGTTTCACTCTGAGCATCTCTGAAAAATATTCCTTTTTGATCGGCAATGTGTTGTTTTCCGACTAGTCTGGCTTTACTGAGTCATCCTCTTGATAAGTTAGGCTTTTACTGTATTTTTTTTATTATTATTTTTGATTGTATATGTTTGTCTGGTTATATCTGAGGTCAGTTGGGTTCAGGCACTGAGAAATGGTGGCTTCTGTAGTGCACAGATGGTCCTAGGCAATGGTGTAATGTGGTATGAACGTTTTACTTTAATTTGGATCCTCGTTTTATTTTCTTATTTAAATGGCTGTTCAGTCTCCAACAGTGAATTGGTGAGAGGTGAGCGCGAGCTAATTAAATACTGCTCTTACCTAAAAGTAGTTTTTCAAAGATCTTGTTCCTGCCATAGCCATGAGGATGGAAGCTTTTATTCCATTAAGTTATTGCCTCTGGTGCTCTTTACTTGATGGCAACTGTGTTGATGCGACCTTTGAACCGTAAATTATTATGTGTTGCCTTAGTTACGGCAACATGGTTTGATTATGGTTAAAAATAGTTTGTTTCCCTTATTTGGCTGCATTATCTTACTGAAGGTAGTTACATAAGTTAAATATAACTTAATAAAAAACAAAACGGTGTTATCATTCTAAGCACAGGCAAGTTAATACACGGTGTTCTTCGTGGTTCACTGTTACAGTCATTACTGTAGGGTTCTTCCTGCTGGCAGCAGCCCTAGATCGGCCAGAGTCCCAAAGTCGGATCCGACGTCGGCTGAAGTCGCTCCTGCCCTGACGTCAGTGTGCCAGGGGTATAAAGACCTCAGCCGATGCCATTTTCCCCAGTCTTTCTTGCCATGCAGTGTCCGTTGCAAAGCAGTTCGCAAGTGCAGGTCGGCCGACTCCTGTTTGTGTTTGGTGGCTTTTGAATTGAAGACTTCTTCTTTTGAGCTAAGTACCCTGTTGGGGAAACCTTTTTCTTGCTCCAGTCAGATGCCAGAAAAAGTTAATAACTGTATTTCTTGTGGGAAGCAAATACCTCATAAGGATTTTCACTCTTACTGTATACCTTGCTTAGGTCCTGACCACAACGTAGCTAATTGTAGGTTTCGTGCTAAGTTTAATCAACGCACTATTAGGCGTAGGTACGATTTTGCCTTCCATTATTTTGGAAAAAGATTTAATTACAATATGTCATCGGATTCTTATCCGGCTACTGCAGTGTATAAGAGGCACAAGGATAAAGACAGGCCTCCGAGGTCCAAAGTGGATGACTTTATTCAACCAGAGCCAGTTGCCGGTTCAGCTGTCATCAGTGAGGCGCTTTCGCAACCCCTGTCGTCTGCCACTTTTGAACCGGTTGCCTGTACCGACTCCCGTGAGGAGCCGATGGGGCCTTCAGACTTTTCAGTGATTGGACCTCCGGATATTGCTCCCTCAGATGGGTCCAGAGCCGCTGTCCAGGCACCGGCTTCTGAGAGAGTTTTTAGGCCTACACAACTTCATGTACAGATGGCTCCAGTTTTGCAGTCAAGGACAAAGGCAAAGACTAAGGCTCCGGCAAAGACAAAGCAGCATGCACAGGCACCTTCTGTTCAAGGCGCTAGACCTCAAAGACAGATGCTTAGAATGGCTGAAGACCTGTTAACTATGATCAGGGGTTCTCATCCCCCTCCTGACAAGAGACCTAGGCTAGAGCCAGATTATGATTCCTCAGATCAAGTTTCGATTTCTTCTGCTTCTTCTTCTGAGCAGGATTATTCCTTCCCTCCTTATGAGGATTCTGATGCTGAAGAATCCCTTCCTTCGGCCTCTCCTCCTGAGGATTATTAATTTGGGGAAACCTTGCATGACATGAGGGAGCATTTTCACTGGGAAGGGCAGGAATTCTCTGAATCTAAGAAAAGGCTTAGGGATTTGCTTCTGCTACATTGTCTATTAGAGCAGAGCTTTGAATTGTTAATTTCATATGTTAAAATATCAGCAATACCTTTTGTCTGTGTTAAAGCAAAAGATGTCTGCTGTTTCTGGTGGTGCAGACAATAAGGAATTACAGGATTTATTGCATGCTATTGAGCAGGTGGGTAAACATACCCTGCACTGTGGTTTTGATTCTTTAGAGGCTTCTTCCAGGGCTGAAGAACTGGCGCAGTTATTAGAAGGCACGCTTGGTTAAAGGAGCAAAGTTTGCCTGAGCAGGTTAAAGCAAAGCTTTTAGATGCCCCTTTGCAACACAATGTTTTGTTTGGGGCCAAAGCTGAGGAAGTATTGAAGAAAATGGAAGACAAAGCCAAATCTATGCAGACGGTTATAGATTTTCTACAGGTACAACCCCCTAGATTTAGCAGGAATTGGCCAGCTAAACCTTGGTCCTTTCTGAGCTTGGACAGACCTCAGAGGGGCAGATACAGGCGTTCCAGAGGTAGGGGTCAGGCACAGCCCCCTTTCAGAAATAAGCAGTGGAGTGCCCCCTCTCCCAAGGGAGGGGAAGATAGGTCACAACCTTACAGGAAACAGTCATTATGACTCTCCCTTACTAGCTCCAGGGGCATCCCTCCTGGATGCACCTTTGGGAGGAAAAATCTCTCTTTTTTATCACAATTGGAGCCGCATAACCCAAGACAAATGGGTTCTGGACATAGTTTCAAGGGGTTACAGGTTTCATTTCCATACCTTGCCAAGATCAAATGGATGGCCAGATCTGCCAAAGCATCAATGGGCAGAGGCACAACGGCAAGTTCGGTCCCTCATGGATATGAGGGCCATAGGTTTGGTACCAGATTCAGAAATGGGGCAAGGGTTTTATTCAAGACTTTTCCTGGTTCCCAGGAAGGAAAACGCATGGAGACCAATCCTGGACCTTTCTGTATTGAACACCTTCCTAGAAATTCCAAAATTCAAGATGCTCACTCTGCAGCAGCTGCTGCCTATGCTGAGCAAGAACGCTTGGATGGTGACTTTGGACTTGAAGGAGGCTTACCTGCATATTCCCATACGGCAAGAGTGCAGAAGGTACCTGAGATTCAAAGCGGGCTCGAGGCATTACCAGTCCTCTGTGCTGCCCTTTGGCTTATCTACTGCACCCAGGGTTTTTACAAAGTGCCTGGCACCAGTAATGGCGTTTTGCAGACAGAAGGTAATTCAAATATACTCTTATCTGGACGATTGTCTCATTCAAGCGGACGACAAGGAGACTTTACTTCAGCATATAACATTTGTGCAGCATCTTCTTTTGTGCCTAGGGTTCACGGTGAACCTAAAGAAATCAAACCTGGTGCCCACGCAGCAAATTACTTTCCTGGATGCGCTTCTGAGCACTACAACCCAGATGGCTTATTTGACACCAGACAAAAAAGTGCAACTGGCTTCTTATTTCAAAAATCTGGCTTTAATGAGTCAGCTGTCTGCAAGAAAAGTTCTGCAGGCTCTGGGTTACATGGCATCCTGCATTCTGTTAATACCATATGCAAGGCTGCATATGAGAACGATACAGTGGTACCTCAAGAGTGTATGGTCTCAGCATTGCCACATTCTGGAAACAGTGATCGCAATTTTGCCTTGTCTCCGGCAGGAGTTTTTTTGGTGGGCCGAGACCTGTCTCCAAAACAAGTGGAGGCCTTTCTGTCCCATTCCAGCCAATCAAGTCATAACGACGGATGCTTTGGATCATGCATGGGGAGCCCACATGCAAGGGAAATGCCTTCAGGGTGCCTGGACAGAGGACCAAATGCATCTGCACATAAATTTGAAGGAGATGCTAGCTGTACAGAATGCCCTGACAGCCTTCAAAGATCTTATTCTACCGGGACAATTACTCATAAAGACGGACAACACTACGGTGATGTGGTACATAAACAAGCAGGGAGGCTCTCATTCTTAACCCCTGTGCAGATTGGCCATGGCTCTGTGGAACACAGCACTAGCCAACAAGGTGGACTTACTAGCTCAATTCCTGCCAGGAAAGGACAACACTCTGGCAGACAGTCTAAGCAGAACTCTTTTGGATCCACATGAATGGATGTTGGATGTTCGGATATTCAGGATGATAATGGAGGCGTGGGGGTGCCCAGACATAGATCTTTTTGCATCTCCCCAAAACCATCAACTTCAAACGTTCTGCACGAGGACCTACCACAAGCTAGCATGGAAAGTGGATGCTCTTTCATTCAGTTGGAAGCACCTCTCAGTATATGCTTTTCCTCCTTTGCCTTTTCATCCCCGGGTACTTCTGAAAATCAAACAGGACAGACCGCGAATGATTTTACTGGCTCCCAACTGGCCTCGGCAATTCTGGTATTCCACCCTGATGAACCTGGCTCAGGGTCCACCCTGGATTTTGCCACAACTTCCACATCTACTGTCTCAACGAGACGGCCAGATCCTGCACAGCCATGTCAAAACTCTGAATCTAGTAGCCTGGTGGATCCAGAGTCTTTAAACAGTTCTACCCTTACCAAACAGGTACTGGACATAATTCTTGAAGCTAGACGGCCCAGCACCAGGAAATCTTATGCAGGTAAATGGAAAAGATTTTGCTCCTGGACTCAGGCCCAGGATTTTGATTCTGCAGTTCCAAACATTCCTCTGATTTTACAATACCTAACAGAGATGTTACATAAGGGCCTATCTTTTTCATCTATCAAAATTCATGCTTCTGCTATTTCTGCACATTACAATACGGATCCCCCAATCTTTTCTCATCCATTACTTAAGCAATATATGAGAGGGGCAAAGAATATAAGGCCTCCTTTAAGAGCACCAGTTCCCACTTGGGATCTCAACTTTGTTTTGGAAAAGTTAACTTTATCTCCTTCTGAACCTGCAGCTTCCACAGATTTAAAGTTTTTATCATGGAAAACTGCTTTTCTTTTAGCCATTACCTCTGCCAGAAGAGTTTCGGAATTGCAATCTCTCATGGCTGTAGAATCCTTTATTATTTTTCATCAGGACAGGGTGTCCTAGAGGACTAATCCCACCTTTATGCCTAAGGTGGTTTCAAAAGTAGCCTTGAATCAGACTATTCATTTGCCTACCTTTTATCCTAATCCTCAAAGTGAAGAGGAAAGTATTTTGCATTCTTTAGATATACACAGGCAGCTTCATTTTTACCTGGACAGGACCAAGATTTTCAGGAAATCGGACCAATTGTTTGTGGCTTATGCTTCTACCTCACAGGGGAGAGCAATCACTAAGCAGACTATTTCTAAGTGGATTGCCAACTGCATCAAGTTCTGTTACTCTCATCATGGTAAGCCTGTTCCTGTTAATGTCAGAACACATTCTACCAGAGCTACTGCCACTTCGGCAGCTTTTCTCAGTGGAGTTCCTACCAAGGAGATCTTAGAAGCTGCAACTTGGAGTTCTGTGCATACTTTTTCTAAGCAATACAATCTCCCTCTCTATTCTAAATCTAGGGCAGGTTTTTGCCTCTGCAGTCCTGCAGGGTTTTGTGGCCTCCCCTTCTGTTCCTTCTCCATCCACCCTTTCTTAGCTTTGAGATTCAACCCTACAGTAATGACTGTAACAGTGAACCACGAAGAACATAGTACAGTTGTGTACTCTTACCATAAATGTAGATGTTCGAGTATGTTCACTGTTACAGTCTGGGTTACCCTCCCTCCTGTCCCCTCTTTTGTTGTTCTTTGAGTGCTGTCTGTGTCTCCTTGACATTTCTTTTTTCTCTGAGGTATTTTTGCTGGTGATATTTAGGAATGTTCTGGTTTATGTTTGCTTATTCTTTTTGATTAAGCTTTTGGCCTTTATTTTTGGGCACCTGACATCTGGGGCAAGAAAAACTGGGGAAAATGGCGTCGGCTGAGGTCTTTATACCCCTGGCGCACTGACGTCAGGGCAGGAGCGACTTCAGCCGACATGGACCCAACTTTGGGACTCTAGGGCTGCTGCCAGCAGGAAGAACCCTACAGTAATGACTGTAACAGTGAACATACTCGAACATCTACATTTATGGTAAGAGTACACAACTGTAATTTGCATGACATTTAAAGAAGGAAACAGCTCTATAAGACAGCATTGATGTATAGTTAACTTCTGTGAACTATAGTAAAGTAAGGAACTATAATTTTTCTGTTAATATTTTGATAATTTATTAGAGTTAGTCCAGATTGTACCTTTAATGGTAAATTATACACAATCAGGCATTAAGTTGCTGAATGAGTATTAGAAGTTTCAGAGTTAAACGGAAGTTGATATTTCAGAAGCTATCCTCGGACAGCTTTATTTACTTCTTTATAGAATTTGTAACATCTTGGTAACCAACTAAAAACTATTAAAAGTTGCATCCTTGAAGAGCTGAGATTTCTCAAACTGCACAAGGAGAATTATATAGTAACTGGCAGTAATACCTGTGTCTTGTTAGTTATGACTATCACACTGTCACTCTCCTCGTCCACTTTTATTATATTAAAAAATTATGATATGTGTTCAGGCCTTTTTCTTTTTCATGACTGTATGTCTGCATGATGAATGAGGGACATCTCTAATCAGATGTGAGTCAAAGTAAGAGACATTACAACCCTGATGGCATTATATTAAGAAACTAGTAAGAAGAAAATAACATGATATAGGTATATTATTTTTTGAAGAGCATTTCTCTGAACATAATGACTGAGTTTATTTTATTCTCACATTAAATAATGTTTTGACAGTCATGTTTTGAGGGGGTGAGCATGGTGCAATCCTGAGTCAGAACAAGTCTGAATTCTTGAAGGCATCCCGTCATACGTACTGCAGCTTCATATATTGAAACAAGGTTGAGTTAGGTTTAGTAAGTCAGTGTAAATAATATTAAGTTGAAATTATTTGCACAGAATCTGTAAGGTTAAACACTAAAACCTCTGTTGTTATTTTCAGTAGGGTCTAATATTGTCTTCCCAAACTCCTAAACCCACTGCAATACCTTTTCTCAAAAAACGTAGAGCAATAAGAACAGTGTTTGCATTTATGATAGCTTTAATGGAATGACACATTACATTTATATTATAGGTTATCATGGCATGATAACTAGTGGTCTTTGTAAGGGCACTTGTTGCAACATATCTTGCATTCCTGTTATGACTTTAACCTGCTTCCAGATCACAGGACAGGAGGCTTTTAGAACACCTGTTACACAAATAAATGATAGCTCTGACTAATACTATATATTACTTGTTGTTACAGTGTACAAACCTAGTCATATTGTGTTTGTCTTTTATTATATGATCCAGCATATCTAAGAGGTGTGATTAAGTTTATTGAAATTCTGCATCAAGACAATTGACCAGACAGATATCGTGTCACTGGAAAGGTTAAGTTTTGTACTCTTCAGGCAAATTATAACAGAAGATATATATGAAAAAAAATACCTATCATTTTCATTGAACAAGCAATAATTGCAAATCTAATGTTCAGTATGTCCATATCCAAATATCAAACCACAGTCTAACAAACAATAATAATAGAGGTAATTGAGTTGGTCACAAATTCTGATGGCAACAATGAGTAATAAGTCTATATTATATATCATATTTGCAACTACTTCTGACATCGAAGAAGCATGGTTGTCACTTGTGATGGCAGAGGGAGGAGGTGAAGTGCTTTTTTAGGGGCTGTTCAGTTATTAATGGTGTCATAGGAGAATGATTCATTGATGTGTTGTTAACAATACCAGGGATCTGTTTGTTTACACTTCAGTGCTTTGATGATCCTTGTGTACTAAGAGCTCAATAACTGTTATTAATTTCATACAGAATTTCTTTATATATAAGAGTAGAAAATATTTGAAAAGCGTGGGCTACAAAAACGAATTCAAAATGTTTAATGCTATATTAACAGTCATATTAACAGACATAACCTATATTCAAGATAGCCTGACAAAAACAAATACTGGTTGTTTTGATGGTATGGCTGTGTCAACCAATTATTGATGTATGAGTTGCTAGTGAAATTACTTTGCTGATTTGCTCAATCCATATTGATTTGCTATGATAATATAACTTGTTAGGTTTCAAGAGTTCTAACTTAAAATGCTTTCTCTCTTACAATAACAAGAAGGAGGGACAGAGAAGAAAAGCAAAGAAAAGAAGGGGAGGGAAAAGATAAAGTATGAAATAATAAGGCTTCTATGTTGTATGATTATGTGTTAAAGTGATGATCTTAGTTTTAATAAGTTGAATGAAACCTATAATTAATAGAAGACATTAATATTTACAGTACTAAGATATATCCATTATGCTTCTTACATTTATTGTCCAAGAAAATAGTTTTGCTAAAAAAAAAAAATATGATGAACAATATATATCCTGTAAATGTCTTTAATTTATTTATATGTTCTAGAGAGTCAATTAATAATATGTTTTCTTTAACCTTTATACTTTATACTGAGAATAATTACTGAATTTGTAGAAGAGTGGTGGTTGGATTTTTTATTTTTGTTACTGTTGAATGGATAGAAATGCTTGGATAGAATCACTGTCTAAACAGGGAGATTTATACTCCATGTGGGATGAGAAAGTTTTTGTAATGATGTATTTACAGTTAATAAGAGTTAGTTCATTGTTCAGGGTGTCTGCAAAACTCTTTCATATAATCTTTTTATCTACATCTTTAGTCAATAATTACATAGCCATTTATGATTTTCAAATATACAGAACAGTGATTATAAGACCTATACATTCTTTGAATTCTATGAAAACTATATGTCTAAACTAATTGACTTAACTTGTCATTACTTGTTTAAACTGTATATCATTAAATATTAATGGTCTAAATAATAGTTGGAAGAGAGGGAATCTATTTAGATACCTAAGAATTTTCAATTTTCAGATAATTTTTTTTTTGCAAGAGACCCACTTATTGCAATCTGATATTGATAGACTCAACCCAAAAATATATGGGTCTACTTCACGCTGTCGTAAGCTGACAATATCGAGTCTGATATTGTTGGCACGACAATATCGAAAGTGAAGAACATCATGCAAGTAAACGGAAATCTCAGTAAGGGGAGATTTCCGTTTACCTCAATGTAGTGCAGTCTCGGAGTTGGTATATTTAAGTAGGGGGATGTGGGGAGTGCAGGGGGGTTTGCCCCCCTGCCTACGCCATTTAGTTTTTTTTTTTAATTTGTTTCTTTTTTACGTTATTCGATGTTTTACTTAATCGATCAATAAAGTTCAACCTTTATTGCTTCAATTAAGTAAACTTTCGATAAAGTGATATAGATGCAAATATATACTGTGTTATCTTTTTACCGTACTCAGAAAAGAAAAACACTGCACTTATACCTAGAATAATCAATACCTATAAAGATGATAAAGGCCTAATGTTACACTAGACATTAATAAAAAATATTGCACACTTATAAATCTATATTGGTTTCTTGGGATAGGAGAAAGAAGTGTAAAGAAACAAATGGAACAAATCATACTTCAGTTAAATGGTGGCCTTATAATAGCAGGAGATTTTAATTGTATAACAAAATATGAAGATTCTAATTCTGTAAAAAATGAAAACTTTCTATAACTGCTAAACAACTAAAAAAAGTATTGATTTAATACAAGTCAGGGACATACAATAATTTTCAGATCGAGATTCACTTTTTTTCACACACTATTCTCACAGACATGGAACACAAACAAGAACTGATAGGAGATATATCCACCAACCTAAAAAATAGTTTAGATAGGGTAAGGACTGTAACATGTCAGCTTTCTGACCATAATGCAATAACCTTCTAACTCACACTAAAACAAAACTTCAAAAATCTTATAAGGCATATACCTGCATATATAACTAACTTAAAAGAGTTTAAGGAATTTCTACAAAAAGAAATTGAAATCTATTTGATTACCAACAATACTCATGATACTCCATGATATATGTCTGGGATGCTTTAAAAGCATATTTATATGGCAGAAGTTTATCTTAGTATACGTCTAAGAAAAAACAATGGGATAAAAATTTGATAGACTTACAAGAGCAAATAGATAAGCTACAACTCAATGGCCATAATACAAATAAAGATAAGTTAAAACAGATAAATGAATTGAAGAGTAAGTACTTAAATCACAAAACAATGATTAATTTAGAGAGAATAAGAATCATAAATCATACAGTTAATCCAAAGTATATGCACAAGTTAGCTATGAGAACTAAAATATATAATACATCTAATCATATCAAAGAAATATATTCACCTTCCAAAAGCAAGAAAGTTTCACATATAGAAGATATACTAAAAGAAGTTAGAGACTATTTTACTAGAATAAATGAAAATAACACATTAGTAGATTCCAACGAAAAAATAAAAAAATTCATAAAAAATATACTAAGAAAAAAATTAAATATGGATCAAACTAAATTTATAGAGAAACCTATTTCAATATCTGAATTAAAGACACATGTTAAAAAGTTAAAAGTAAGCTCCTGGTAATGATGGCATCATTCCTGAACTTTAAAAATTAATGTCAAAAGAGCCTCTAAATATATTACTTAAAGTTTTTAACATGGTTAAGAATTTAGAAGCCATACCCCCCTCTTGGAGCTATTCTCTCATCACCCTGATATTAAAAACAGATAAGGATCCAATAAAATGTTTGTCATATAGACCAATTTCTTTGTTGAATGTTGATTATAAATTATTTATGTCTATACATACAGAAAGATTAAAACAGTTTCTTCCTCTATTAATTGACAGTGATCAAACAGGTTTTATTTAAAATAGGAATGTATATGATAATACTAAAAGAATAATGTAGTTTATTGATCTTGCCAATAAAACAAAAGAAAACTTAACAATAATAAGCCTTGATATTAATTGTGCTTTTGATTCAGTAAATTGGAAGTATCTTTCACTAGTACTAGAAGAAAGTAATTTTTCTCATAAATTTATACAGCTCATTAACCTTTTATATATCAACTCCTAAGCATATATGAAATTAGGCCTGTTTACTTCAGAACCAATACAAATTACAAAAAGCACTAAACAAGCATGCCCTCTCTTGCCTTTACTATTTACTTTAGTTATTGAACCATTTGGTAAACTTATAAGATCACATTCTGACATTAAAAGAGTTTCAAGAAGTAAAGATTTAATAGTCAAAGTTCAGTTATTTGCAGATGATATTCTATTGACTTTAAACAATTATAATAAATCTCTCACAACTCTTTTTACTCTAATAGAAGATTTTCAAAGAAAATTGGGACTTACTTTTAATGAAAATAAGACAAAAATTCTACCTCTAAACTACGGTAATAAAGATATACAAGACAACTTTACTAAATATGTAGTTCACGACAGACATATAAAGTACTTAGGAATAGTTATTGCAGAAAATGGTACAAAGATAATAGATATAAATTATGAGACTAGGCTGCTAAATATAGAAAGACTTATAAATAATTGGAATAAATACTTCTTTACTGTAGATGAGAGGCTCTCTATAATTAAAATGATTATTCCCCCCAAAATGTTATATATAATACAATCACTATCTTTACCTCCATCTAAAATCATTATAAAGAAATTCAGTTCTTTAATCGTAAAATTCTTATGGTTTCCTAATAAACCTAGACTAGCACTAAATAAATAATATTAGAGATTGGTCAAATGGAGGTATTGGTTTACCAGACTTATAACTATATTCTATTGCTTCTATCATCAAAACAATAATTTTATGGTCAAATTCATATTACACTGCTAAATGGAAAGATATTTTTGGATATTTTCTAACCCAATCAACTTTCTTGGGACATCCAAATATCCCCACATAATTCTATATATTGTTTATTAAAAGAGGAATTTATAAATAATTCCAATTTCAATGTTAACTATGACATTATTAATTTAACAACAAGTACTTTGAGAACCTTTATTCTCAAAAACCCAACATACAAATCATGGTTGTTTTTTCTTTTTCTGATAGCTTATACACAAAACAATATCACATCTTCTAATGTGATTGTCATGAAAACCTTTAAAAAAACAACCTTATTTTTTGGTCTCAGTTGTTAAATAAAGAAAATGCTCTGTCCATCCAATATGTATTAGATAAGTTTAATTTAGAGAAAGAACTATGGCTACATGTTCAAAGCTGTGTACAATATATTGAAAAAAAGAACAGAGATTATGCAACCAACTGTAAGAAAATATATCCCTAATTTTATTGATTTTTTAATGATTCATATACAACAAAAAATAGATAAAAACAACGTATTATCTAAAGCATATAAAACAATCAGAAAAGAGGTACATTATGTTAAAGAATCATTCTGGAACTATTTTAAACTTATAAATAAAAAATCTCCTAGCAAAGAAGATAAACAATTAATTTTACTGTCATCAAAACTAACTACATCTTCAGTTAAATGGAAACTGTTTTCATGGAGATTTATGTATAGGTTATTTTATACATTGCATAAAATAGAAATCATATCTAAAACTAGAATTGTTTGTTGGAAATGTAAATTAGATGCGACAGCTGATTGGGAACATATAGTTTTTGAATGTGTTGAAATTAAACCATATTGGGAAAAAGTCAATGATTTTTTACAGGCTTTATTCTCTGATAAACTCATATTAACCAAATCCTTGGTTCTTTTCAATACTCCAATACCTGAGTGTGTTACAAATGTGAAATATCCAATTTTGTGGAGTTTACTGTCAATTGCAAGGAAAGCAATAACAAGGAACTGGAAAAGCAACATTATTCCCTCTAGTGAATTCTGGAACATCGCCTCTAAAATGAGTCATCTGGAAATTATTACAATAAGAACAAGAACCACAAGAATCACTTCCTCATACAATTCATGGAAAGGGCTAAGTGAATTCTTAAACAATGATTGTTTTATGGTAATAATTGAAAGTATACATTTATATTTAATTGTGTGTTATCAGGCACCCTCTGAAAATAGTTGTTTTATTAGTAGTTTACATGTTCTTTTGATAGGAAACATTAATTCATGTTTTATTTTCTTGATATTAACACATTTATTTCATTGCTATTGAAAACTTACTATTGTTTATGCTTATTTTCAAAAATTCTAATAAAAACTTATCAGCAAAAAAAAAGAGTTAAGGAGGAATTGTTTTAATTTAGTTTTGAAGATGTGTGGATTTTCTGTGAGTCTAATAAAGAGTGGAATGGAGTCCAAAGTCCTAGAGCAGTGGCTGGAATATAAGGCATCTCCAGCTATGTTGCCAGATATTTGAACTGTGAAGAGATGTTTATCACTAGAGTGGAGTTGCCAGAAGGGGGTATACCTTTGTAGAACATACTAGGACATGGCACCTTCCAGAGTGATACATAATACTGTGTGCTACTTGTAGTTTAGAGATAGTGAGATGGTGGGATAATGCTAGCTTAACAAAGTGCTGAAAGACAATGTAATGATGAGAAGAGTAAACTTTACCTGATGCAAATGTGGCTGTTTTATTGAAGTATTACTCAAGTTTGCTCATCTGTGTAGTCTGGAGGTTGGTAAAAATTGGTCAGTCATAAAGAGGTGTGGGAAGAATAAAAGTGGATGTAACTGGTTTCATCTTCTATAGATACAGGAAGAGGTTGGATTTGGCCACCCAGTTTTGATGGAGCTGAAGGAGTCCTTAGTGATTTGTTGAACTGTATCATCAAATCAGGTCTGCCACTCATTATAGGAAAAAGCAGTAGCTAAACTTTGGTTTAACTATTGAAGGAGTGGGTATGCAAGGGCAAGTTTAACATGACTAATTAAGGCACCATATTCATGCATTAGTAGGCTCATAGGTGTGTACTAAGCTAATGACTGCAAGGGCTTCTTAAGTCTAGACATGCATAATTTACAGGCTGCCTGAGTTCATTAGGGAAATAATGTCCACATGCTCCTTCTCTCATCAGGAGCAAAACAAAAGCACTAACCACAATATGACTATTGACAGGCAGAATATGGTCTTTCCAATAATAGGTGGTCCTGGGCTTGGTGTTGCAGATGTTAAAGGTAAGATGGAAAAAATAGATAATATCCTGAGAGCTGCAGTGTGCACTAAGCAGTTAGATATGAAACATGGGGTAACTTAAACTGCAGATTTATAAGTGGAGAGCAACTAATTTTAAAAGAGAAAGATTGTAAAGTGGTGGGCACACTATACTCTGACTCTATGGAAAATAATGGGTTGGCAATAAAATTAGATATCTGAAGGGGAGTGATTTCACAAAATGATAATTATATCCTTATTCACAACTGGCAATGAAAGAAGAGAGTGAAGGAAATATTTTGTCATATTGACATAAGGGGAGGCAATTATAAAGGTAGTTGAGTTTAAAACCACAACATCAAAATAGGATGGTAGGGGATAATTCATTTTCTGTGTGACTCACATGAGACACAGCTGTGATCTCTTTTCTACTTTAAATTGTAATTAAAAGCAGAATACAAGCAAAACACAGTGTAAAGAAAATAAACCACAACACACAAACTAGAAGAAGGCAATGAAGCAATACAAAATACAAAACAACAACAACAAAAACAAGCTAACATTTCCCTCACAGCATTCTATACAGAGTGTGAGTGAACTTTTCCAATAAAGCCTTGAAACGTTTTATTTTACCCATTAAATAGAAGGTTTAGTTTCTAGCTGTTCATCGGTTTCCAAGTAATTAACTCTAATTGACCTGTTTTAATTTCTCTTTGACTCACAAGAGAAATAGCTGTGGATACTTTATTATATTAAATTATTAGTTTAAATATTAACTAAAAAACAAAATCCAAGTAAAACACAGTGTAAAGAAAGTAAACAACAATATACAAAATAGAATAAGGCAATGAAGCAATACAAAATACAATTTATTTATTTATTATTTAACATTTGTTTGCCAGGATAGTCCGACTGGACAACACGTGTCAGCGGAGTCCTGAGGAGAAAGACACAATAAGTTTACAGAAAAGAAGAAAAATTTACAAGAGAGACATTACAGAGTAGAAGCATACAGATGGTAGACTTTACAGCTGTTAGTATAGAATAAGAGGATATTCCCTCTTTTGGTTAAAAATGCAAGTGTACAGAATATACAATGAGAGTAGATAAGAACCTGGTAGAGCATTGCAAGATATTTCACAATTGAATAAGAGTATATAAATGTTTAAGTTTTCCATATATACATTCAAGCAAATATAGATGCAAAAGTATACATACATATATATGCATACATATACTGCTCAGACAAGCTCCACATGGGTTTACAGAGTGGTCCTAGCAGCAGGGAACTCAGAAAAGCGACTACCTTCTGGATTTAAGTATCTTTGCTCTTTTTCACTTGAAATAGCTTCTGTAGCTTACCTTGAACTAGCCTGAACTGTTTTTTAACTGATTGCTGCATTATTTTAAAATCTGCACTTAAAGTTACATTTTAGTCGAATTTGATCGAAAGTTTGCCTGTTTGTTTGTTTAATTTAACTGTGGAGGCTGCCCACTAAAGTGTGCTAGCCTGTGTAACTAATTTATCACTGTTTCTGCATTTTCTGTGTGTTTCTACCAAAAAAACAAAAAAATGATCCTTGTTTTCCCACCTTCCTCGACTAGTTTAGACCAGTTTACAGGCATTGCTGTATTCTGGGCTGTGGTGTAGTTCCTGTGTTGTCCATTACCTTACTTGGATAGAAGGAAGTTTCTTTGCTCACCAGTGGGAGTGGGGAGCCTTGAGCAGCCTACCTGTCCTTGGGGGAAGTAACCTCAGCACAAGAAGCTGTAGTAATTGGTTGTTTGGGACCATTTCCAGCTCTTTTGTAGTTCACTGGTTAAAAGCCACGTTTGCATGGCTTTGCGCGGTCGTACGCATAGCACAGCGCTGGTTAAACAAGGTTAAACTTTTTCTGGCTCCGCCAAGTCTGTTCTTCAAATTTTCCCTTAAGGAAGCTCTACTCTTAGTATAACCAGTCTACTCACTGTATTATAAGCCTAGCACTTGTTCTCAATACTTCTGTACTAAGTAAGCACTCTCGTACTAAGTAAAGCACTACATCTACTTACCACCCCTGTGAATACCCACTTCCCTTAAAGGTATACCACTCCCTTATACTGTTCTAGCATGTCGAGTGGTAGATTACTGGCGTCGTCTCCAGTTCAGCTGGTCAATCTGGGCATCTTGAGACAATGCTACAATTGTCTCATGTACACAGACAACCCTCTCCTCCTCCCAACAAACACAAATACATGTGAGAGATGCAACTATATAGCCAAACTGGAGGCTGAACTCTCTCAACTCAGGGCTGGCATGACCAGACAGGAGGAGATGGCAACCACACACACAACAATCCCAGTCCCACATAGACCTACCACAACTGCAAACCAAACACATAAAAACACAAAGACATACTCGGAGGCTCTAATAAAAACTTACCAAAACAACAGAGGCTCCCAAAGCAGACATCCAAAATCCACCACCTCAAAACAAAACACATGCAACACATACTTCAATAAATCAGTGTGTCAACCAATCGCAGCCCTTAAGGCCAAACACCTTGCCTGATACACTAGTAATAGGTGACTCCATAGTCAGACACACTGATGTCCCACTGACCAGGCTGAACAAGGAGAAGGTGACTGTGAGCTGTCTATCGGGAGCTAGGATCCGCCACATAACACACGCACTCAGGTCACTCCAAAGCAAGTACAAATATGACTCTGTCATTGTCCATGCTGGTGTGAATGACCTGAGACGTACCTCCCAGGACTACATGAAAAGAGACATAGAGGAGCTCTCCGATTATGTAGCCCAGGCTGGTATGACCCTGACCCTGAGCAGCATCTTGCCCTCACCAAGAATGATACCACAATACAAAGACAAGATGATCAACTTTAACAATTGGCTCAAGTACTGGTGTCATTCTAAGGGGATCCAGTGTCTGTCTGCCTGGGATGATATATTGGACAAGCCACGCTGCTTCGCAAGGGATGGCTTACACCTGTCACCACTGGGCTTCCGGATATTGGCTAAGGCTCTTGCCACCCCCATAGTGCCTTTTTTAGGCAAGGCTCAAAAGACAAACCCACCTCCTTAGAAAACAAAAATGGAAAAAACTAAGGGTAATGCTGCTCAACGCCAGAAGTCTAAATCTCAAGATGCAGGCACTTGATGCACTCCTCAGCATGGAGAACATCGACGTCTGTGCAGTAACTGAAACCTGGTTCAAGGCTCCTGAGAGCATGCCAGCGCTACCAGGCTATACCTCGTATCATGCTTTTCGGCCCCAAAACCCAGGCCGAACCACAAAGGGAGGGGGAGTGTCCATATTCATAAAGGACACCCACACCTCCAGGTTAGTAGCAACACATGAAGCATCAGAGACCATACAGGTGCAACTAACCATAGGCAAAACTGCTATACAACTGGTAGCATGTTACAGACCACCCTCCCAATCTCAAGAACCCCACTCAGCCTTCCTGAAGACATTGGAGGATATGAATGTATCACAAAATACCATCATACTGGGAGACTTCAACTACCCAAACATAGATTGGGTACATTATTCTAGCCCTAATACCCTAGCCCAAAGGTTCCTGGAATTCATAAATTCAAATGCACTGGAACAACTAGTCACCTCTCCCACTAGGGAGATAATATACTAGACCTGATCATCACAAACATGGGGACAAAATGCTCCACACCGGAAGTATACCCCTCACTAGTGAGATCTGACCACAAACTAATCACCCTGGATATACATATCCCACCTCCACCCCAGCACAAAAGACCATAGTGAAAAACTTCTCAAAAGCAGACTTCACTCTTCTTAAGACTGAGATGGTATCCTTTAAGCCCACTGTGCCAGTGGATACCACATCCCACAATGCCGAATCCTTCATAAATGCTTTCTATGGACATCTCCAAGAATGCATGGATCATGCAATCCCAAACAAATCCAAGTCCCTCTCCACCAAATGTAAGCGTCCTGTCTGGTGGACCTCAGCCATAAACAAATTGTATAACAAAAGAAGGAAGCTACTGCACGTCAGAGCGAAATCCCATGAAGAGAAGACATCTCTGATCAACATTAGCAGAAAACTACATTCTCTCATAAAAACATCCAAGGCAAACTTTGAGAGAAAAATCGCTAAGGACACTAAAGATAACCACAAAGCCTTCTTCAGCTATGTTAGAAACCTGGGCGGAAACCCTCAGATATGCTCAGAGTTGGTTCACAACAACAAAAAATACACTGAACCCACAGATATTGCTAACATTCTGGCTGACAGGTTCAGTGCAAATTTCTCGCCTCCTTCACCCCCAAAAGAAGAAATACTTATCCCAGCTGAATGTAATCTCCCTGTCATCTCAGATGTCCAAGTGAGAACTGCCCTAAACAAAGCAAAAACACAGCATCAATGGGACCTGACGGTATCCCGGGGTGAGTGTTACGTGAACTCAAGAGGAGCTAAACCCACACATAAAAATGCTATTTAACCTTAGCCTTACTTCGGGATATGTACCTGAACACTGGCGTACAGCAACAGTGGTCCCACTCCACAAGGGGTGCCTCTACAGACCCTGGAAACTACCACCCCATAAGCTTGACTAGCCTGGTCTGCAAAGCTATGGAAAGAATCATTATGGAACTCATAAACGGAGACATAGGGGACCTACAGACGCTTGACCCCACCCAGTTCGGCTTTGTAAAGGGCAGATCCTGCCTTTTAAACCTGGTTGACTTTTAGTAAACAGTCACTAGAGCCATTGATGAGGGCAAAGCAGTCCATACAGCATACCTGGACTTGGCTAAGGCCTTTGACACAATACCCCACTCAGGCATCATAGATAAGCTAAACAGCTTAAAAGTAAACCCTTATGTCACTAGATGGGTTGCAAACTGGCTAAAGGACAGAACCCATAAAGTTAAAATTGCTGGAGCAATGTCAGACTCAAAGCCAGTCACAAGTGGTGTCCCACAGGGATCTGTCCTGGGACCCCTCTTGTTCGGCATTTATTTCTCAGACGTTAAAGCAAACATGGGAGGGCTGTGGCTGACAAAGTTCACAGATGACTGCAAACTAGGCGCCATAGTCGATACACCAGCAGATACACACATCCTACAAAAAGGCCTCACTGAAACGGACAACTGGTGCCGTAGTCACGGCCTTAAACTAAATGCCAAAAAATGTATAGTCATCCCTTTTGGAAAAAACAAAGTACCCACAAATTATCACATAGACAGCAACCTACTGAGTATGGAAAAAGTAATCAGAGTCCTAGGGACCCAAGTAGACAGTGACCTCTCATTTGACACCCATGTTGCCAAAGTGGTTAGAAAAACATTCTACCTTGCACACCTCATCATGAAGGGTTTCACATCCAGATCCAAGGATGTCATTGTACCCCTATATTCCTCCCTCATCAGACCCATGATTGAGTACAATGCCCCATTTGGTATGTACCTCACCCGGCACTTGCAACAGCTGGAGAGACCACAAAAGTACCTCACCAAAAGGATCAAGGGTCTCCAACATATGTCTTATTCTGCCAGACTAAAGGAACTTCAGCTCTATTCAGTAGCATACCGCCTGCTCAGAGGTGATCTCTGCCTGACGTACAAGGCCATGTCCAATCAGGAACTGATGGACATGCTCCACCTCAAAAAATCCAAATCCATCAGGACCACGAGAGCTAAAGACTTATACCTTGGCACAAGTATGAATAGGACATGCTGGAGGGATAGATTCATAACCCAGAGGCTTCCCATGCTTTGGAACAGGATCCCAGTTCATATTAGGCAGAGCCCCTCACTGACTCTCTTCAAGAGAAATCTTGATGAGTGGATGGGAGATTGTAAGTTTACCCCAGGGGTCACATCTGTGTCACTGCTAGACAGGGGCACAGTAAACTAATTCTATTATATAAGGGGACCTTCACTGTGTCACTACTAGACAGAGGCACAGTATTCTAAATTTATTCTGTACATTTTTGTACCATTTCATGGGGTGGCAAAAGCCACATCACTATGGCTAGGCTTACAAATGCCCCAGGGCAGATAGCCTAGTACTATACTATGAAACTATGAAACTATGAAACTATACACACTGTGTATATATATATATATATATATATATATATATATATATATATGGTTCCCCTTCAATATCTCTTGAATTACTGAATGCTCGAAATTCAGTAACTCGAGACTGCAAAGTCGAACCAACAAAAATCCCGAAACCCACAAACACGAAAACAAAAAACCCTGAACATACAGAACACATGCATTACACAACACGCACACCACATAACCCACATCACATAAACTACAAGTCCTACACTACATGCACGCAGGGGGCAAGCCCCCCTGCTCCCCCCACACCCCCAACTTATATATTCTAACTCCGAGATTGCACTAATACACAAAATAAAAAACACCACACAGACATTTTACACTGCCTCGCGCACCCACACACACACACACACACACACACACACACACATGCACAAATACAGACACATCCAACACTCACACTCATACTCCCACCTCCCTACCCTAACCCACACACACAACTTATAAAACACACATATACACTCACTTACCTTCACTTCCGTAAAACATCTCGGCTCACACAATTCCCATCCCGTAGCTGACATGCATAAGTGCAAATTCGAGATATTTGAATTTGCGCTTATGCAGATTTGCGCTTATGGGTTTTCAACTTTACAGTCTCGAGTTACTGAATTTCGAGCATTCAGTAATTCAAGATTGTGAAGGGGAATCAGATATATATATGGGTTCCCTTTATAATTTTGAAATTGTGAAATCCCAAATTTTAATATTTCAAAATTATAACACCAAAGCCTTGAAATCCCGAAACACCAGAAGCGCAAAATTCAAACTACCGAAGTTCAGAGCTTCTGGTGTTGCGGTGTGTGAATGGATAGGTGTAAATTCAGGTAAGTATGTACGAGTGTGTTGATTAGGGGCTTTAGTGTATATTAGTGTGTGTTTTGGCTGTGATGTGTGTGTGCAAGGGGCTGTGAAATGTGTGGGTGTGAGTTACCTTTGTGTATGTGATTGTGCAATCTCGGTGTTAGTATATATAAGTAGGGGGGGTGTGGGTTGTCTGTAGTGTAGGATTGTATGTTTGATTGTGGGGGGAGATTGTGTCTATGTGTATGTGTGTGGTGTATTTGTAGTGTAGGTTTGTGATTTTAAATTTCGAGGTTATGGGGTTTCAGGATTTCAAGCTTTTGGCTATAGAATTTTGAAATACTGAAATTCGGGATTTCAGTATTTCGGGATTCTATAGTGAACCCATATATATATATATATATATATATATATATATATATATATATATACACACACACACACACACACACACACACACACACACACACACACACACACACACACACACACACACACACACACACACACACACACACACACACACACACACACACACACACACACACACACACACACACACACACACTCATATATAAGTTACTGCTCACACATGGATAGGTATAGTGTAGAAATTGTAAGCGGATGAGGCTTCAGGGGGTCAATTACAGGTGCGTAGATGGTTGGTGAAGCGGTATGTTTTAGGCTTTTGAAGGAGGGTGTGGAGTTTTGTAGTTTGAGGTCAGAGGGACGGTTGTTCCATATTTTTGCTATTTCATGGGCAAATAGTGATTCCCTGGAGTTGTTTTTGCATGTGATGGTTTTAATTAAGGCTTTGTTGGAGGACCGAAGTTGTCTATTTGAATTGTAGAAGTTCAGCATGCCAGTCAAGTCAGGGTTTTTTCGGGATAGCACAGAATTAGATGAGCTAGGCTGAGTTGATGGTACCTTAATAGGTTCGGAAATTCAAGTCAATGCAAGGCTTGTAGGGAAAGGCAGTGGTGGGATCATGTTTTGGCATTGGTAGCGAATCTAACAATTTTGTTGTAAGAGATGGAAAGTTTATTAAGGTCAGTTTTGTAAAGATTAGTTAGAATTGGGGATGCATACAGGAGAGTAGATAGGAGGTGGGTCCTGGTTATTGCAATTCGAGATTCGGTGGTTAAATAACTTTTACAGCGATAGAGGGAACCTAGCTTTTTGTGGACTTTAGTGATGGCTGTTGATATGTGCTTTGTGAATCTGAGTTGCTGGTCAATGGTAACTCCTAGGAGTTTAGCCACAGTGACAGAGGCGATTTGGGTTTTGTTGATGGAGAGTATAGAGAAGGTAAGGTTGCTCGTTTTAGCGGAGTGGAATAGCATTAGTTGTGTTTTATTGGTATTTAGTATGAGCTGTGAGTTGTTAAGCCAGTTCTCTATTTCAGAAAAGGCTTCTTGCACTTTTTGTTGGAGAAGTTGGATGTTGGGTGCAGAGCATATGAGAGTTGTGTCATCAGTGTATTGGACTATGTTGGCTTTAGAGGTAGCTGAGTGGAGTTGGTTTGTGAAGATATTAAAAAGAAGAGGTCCTAGGATTGATCCTTGCGGCATGCCTAAGGAGGTTGGGAGTGGGGGGGTAGAGAGTTATGCCATTTGACAGATTGTTGGCAGTTATCTAAATAACTTTTAAACCAGAGGAGGGTGGGGTTGTTAAGGTTGAGGTCAGAGAGACAAGAAAGTAGTTTATTATGTGAGACTGTGTCAAATGCCTTGGATAAAGCTAGGAAAGTAGCTGAGACAAATTTACCTAGATTCCTGTGGAAGTTTATAGCACTATTGAATTTGAGTAGGGCAGTGGTGGTGCTGTGGGATGGGCGAAATCTGTGTTGGGTTTAGGAGAGAAGGTTGTTGGTGAGGAGACAGGAGAGGAACTAGTGATTAATGCATCTTTCTAGGATCTTAAGAGAGGGGTGAGAGAATTGCAATTGGTTGATAGTTGGGAAGGTCTAGGGAAGGGCCACCTTTGTGGAGTGGTATGATATATGAGGTTTTCCACAGGACTGGAACAGTGTGCTCAGTGATGGATCTATTTATTAGAAGTGAAATGGGATAGGCTATAGCTGTTGATGCAATTTGGAGGTATTTGGCAGGAAGGTTATCGACTGCAAGGGTGGTTTGTTTGAGTCTGGCTAGGAGTTTTTGGATAGTAGAGGTAGGAACAGACTTAAGTGTGAAAGGTATGGTATTGATTTGGGCCTGAGGTGGTGGTGGGGTGTTGGAGGAAGTGATGTTGTTTAAGAGTTTGAGTATTGAGGAGGTGAAATAGTTATTAAAGCTGGAGGCTATGTCCAGGTCTGTACCTGTTATATTGGGTGCAGGAGTGGTACTACTTCCGGACTGTAGGATGTTATTTATTGTTGCCTTGAGGTTTTATGGTTTGGTACTGTATTTGTTTTGTTGAGTGATGCAGTAATTTTGTTTATCGAGCTTAACCTGCTTTCTTGCTTTGTTTCGGATCTTGTGAAAGGTTTGCCTAGCTGCGGGTGATCTGGTGTGGCGCCAGGTTTTCCAGGCTTTATCCCTGGCTCTAAGTAGGGATTTTGTGGTTTTCTGGAGCCAAGGGGTGGGGTTGCTACGTATCCTGATAGTTTTTAAGGGGGCTAGTTGGTTGAGGATATTTAGGAATGTGGAGTTGAAGTCATTAACTGCTTTGTCTAATGAAAGGGTTTTGATGGGAGACCAGTTGCAATGTTGCAAGGCTCTTATGAAGTGGTCACTAGGAAAATTTTTGTTAGAGCGGGTTTGTAGAAGGGAGGGAGAGTTAATTATTTTAAGTTTTTGCCTAAGGATAAAAGTGGGGCTGTAGTCGCTCAGAGTGTGGTAGGGTGCCACATTGATGGGCAGTATTTTGTTGATTTGTGAGGATCCAATCAAGTATAGATTCTCTTTTTGTGGCCTTATCAATGCATGTGGGAATTTCTACAAGTTGGGTGAAGTTATATAGGTTAATGTGGTGGGTGGGGGTGGAAGAATGGATGGAGTTCCAGTCAATGTTTACACCACCTAGCATGACAGTTTCTTGTGGGAAGGGGTATGATGCCCAGTGAAGAATGGATTCGAGGATGGTTAGGTTGTCAACCAGGGGTATACAGATACCCAGTAGGTTTAGGTGCTTATGTTGGTTAAAGAAGAGCTTTAGAAATAGATTCTCTGCATTGTTGAAGTTGGGGAAATATTTTTGGAGGAGTTGGAGTTGTAGGTTGATTCTGTGAAGTAGAGCTAAGCCTCTGCCTCTTTTATGTAGCTGGCCTGCCCTGAGAATGTTATACCCAGGTGTGGTGATGGAATTATCTTTAATATGTGGTTTAAGCCATGTCTCTGTGATGAGAATAATATCAGGGTTATATAAGGAGATGGCAGCATGAACGTCTTCTATTTTATTCATGATACTGCGGGTATTCATATTTAGTATCAGTAAGTTGGTGGGTTTGTGCTTAGCTGGATAGTGATGGGTGCATGGCTTATTAGCAGAGGTTGCTGGCCTGGGGTTGGGGTGAATGTCTCCTCCTAGTAGTAGCTGGGTAGTTATACAGGTGATAGTTGTTAGGTATTGGATGATTAGGTAGTGAAATTGTAGTCTTAGTTGCTTTTTAGATGGATAGAAGTGGTACATGGGATGGGCATAGTATAGGAGGGGGTGGGTGTATATGGTGGGGTATATGCTTGAGTGAGTGGCGGTGATAGTAATGTTGTGGATTAGGGTGGGAGATTTGGGGTAGATACAGTGAGTGATTGTGAAGAGATAAGAGATGTTGATGGTGGCTATGGAGAGGCAGGTGAATAGGGAGGTTAATCCCAGGAGGGTGTAGTGGAGATGAGACTGGGAGTAATGAGACATAGTGGGAGTGAGGTTGTGCAGTTAGAGGAGGTATTTATATTTGGTGAGGGTGTGAGTTGTGTGTGTAGGCAATATGGGTGTGGATATTGAACTGGTAGGTGGGCTGGAGTGGTGGGAAGTTGAAGGGTGTGTGTAGATGGTGCTGATGGATGAAGGGAGGGTCTTAGTAAATGAGGTAACCTATAAATTCAGAGTATGTAGTGGTGGGTGGGAATTAAGGGCAGGGTAGTGGAGCAGAGTGAGCCCATAGGGCGAATGGAGCAGGATGAGCCAATCAAGGTATGTGCAATTCAAAAATAAACTATCAGTTTCTCAGAAATCACATCTATAATGTTAGTCCTTCATTTGTTACCAATGCTTTTTTTATTTTTTAAAAGAGTGAAAGTCCTTTTTAATTTTACCAGTTGGATACCCTAAGAAATACATTGTCTGAGGGCTGAGAGAGAGAGTGAGTCAACTATTGTTGAGTCATTGACAGACTGCAAGGATAGTGGGGATATATTACATAGAAGAAGAAGAAAAAGTATACAGGTAAATGTTTCTTTAGAGACTGGAAGGGCTATATTACAATTTAGAGTGGAGTGTTTTTACAGACTTCAAGGGTAGAAATCACAATGTTTCTACATGGGGGGGGGGGGACTGAAATCCCTGCTGCTGGCTCGTGTATTTATGTTCAGTACATTAAGGATTACAGTAAAAAATACAACCTACTATTGCCTTTTGTATTATGATGAGACATACACTTAGGTTTTGCAAGGTTCTTCGATACAGTTGGATGTCCCACTGGCTTTACTTATGTTAGTGGTATTTGCCAGAGGATAGGTGCCGCAAATTCTATAAGAAACAGCTGGCTTGGGGTTGACAAAAAAGAAAGTAAAAGATGGTAGAGAACAGTAAGCAGTTATAAAGTTCTACAGTTTTAACACACTCAAAAAACTAAAAATACAGTTTAGATAACAGTAGACAATTGTGAAATACCACAATACTAATAAAAAAAATAAATAGTTTAGAGTATTAATCACAATATAATAGTACAGAAGTAGTAAAGTTAGATCTTTGTTTTATGCCAAATACTGCACTCATATTACTGAACACACTAGATGCATGTTCCTCAACAGTTAACTGAACATTCTATCTCAAAGCCCCATTCTGCATGAACTAAACAGAATGCTTAGCATTGTAATAAATAGTCTCTGGTTCCAGCCATAAGTTTAAGTTTACATCAAATGCAGTCATGTAGCCATAAAAATAGCTTTTACATACAAGTAAAACAAATTGATTATTTTGCAATGAAAATGATTAGCCTCCAGCACTGGCCACATGTTTAAAGTTGAATCAAACACAAACGCTTAAAAATGTATACAAAAAAAAAATTAGCAGGGAATTTTGCTTTCCAAACAGGATAATAATGGACTTTTTTTCATTTAGTTTTAGATCAGTCATTTGTTTGTGTTAGCCCCTTTTTTTGTCCAGTTTGCAGTCATCAGCTAATTTGGTAAGCAAAATGCCATCAGCTTTAGCTTGGACTTCCGAGAAATAGATTTCAAACAGCAAAAAGGCCCAAAAGAAGAAGGCAATGAACCAATACAAAATACAAGAAAACAAAAACATACTAACCTTTCCCTCACAGCAATCTCTGTCAGAGTGAGCTTTTCCAGTAAAGCCTTGAAATGTTTTACTTTACCCATTAAATAGAAGCTATAGTTCCTAGCTCTACCATCAGTATACAGGTAATTAACCTTAATAAACCTGTTCTAATTTCTGTGTGACTCACAAGAGACACAGCTGTGGTCTCTTCTTTACTTTAAATATGCAAATAAAAGCAGAATAGAAGTAAAACACAGTGTAAAGAAAACAAATCACAATGTAAAATTAGAAGAAGGCAGTGAAGCAATACAAAATACTAGAAAGCAAAACAAACTAACTTTTCCCTCATAGTAATCTATGGCAGAGTTTGAGTGAGCTTTTCCAGTTAAACCTTGAAATGATTTATTCAACTATGTAAATAGAATGTTTGGTCCCCAGCTCAATCCTCATTATACAGGTAATTAACCTTAACTGGCTTGTTCTAATTTCTCATTGACTCACAAGAGACACATCTGATGTCTATGTATTAGTTTAAATATGCACATAAAAGCAGAATACAAGTATGACATAGTGTAAAGAAAATAAACCACAATATACAAAGTAGAAAAAAGACATGAAGCAATAAAAAATTCAACAAAGCAAAACCAAACTAACCTTTTACTAATGACAATATATGGCAGAGTCTCAGTGAGCTTTTTCAGTAAAGGATTGAAATGTTGTATTTTACCCCTTAAATAGGAGGTTTAGTTCCTAGCTCCACTGTCATTTCACAGGTAATTAACCTCAATGACCTGTTCTCATTTCTTTGTGACTCAATTCATAAGAGAATACAAGAAAAGCACATTGTACTGAAAATAAACCACAATATATAAAATAGAAGAAGGCAATTAAGTAATACAAAATACTAAAAAGGAAAAACAAACTAACTTTTTTCTCACAGTAATCTATGGCAAAGTATCAGTGACCTTTTCCAGTAAAACCTTGAAATGTTTAATTTTACCCCTTAAACTGAATGTTTAGTTCATAGCTCTGCCATCAGTTCACAGGTTATTAACTTTAATGATCTGCTCTAATTTCCTTGTGACTCATAAGAGACACAGCTGTGATCTCTTTATTAGTTTGAATATGCAATAAAAAGAAGAATACAAGTAAAGCACAGTGTAAAGAAAATAAACAACAATTTACAAAACAGAAGAAGGCAATGAAGCAAAACAAAAAAACAAGGAAAATGAATGAATGGATGAATGAATGGATGAATGAATGAAAACAAACTTTTTCCTCACAGCAATCTATGACAGAGAGTTTTTTCCCCACAAACTCTGGGAACTTTTCTATTTTACCCTTTACATAGAAGCTTTGTTCCAAGGTCCATCCTCTGCTCACAGGTAATTAACCTTAATTGACCTATTCTAAGTTCTGTGAGATTTATGATACATAACTATTTTCTCTTTCCTTGTTTAAATATGCAATTAAAAGAAGAATGCAAGTAAAACACAGTGTTAAGAAAATAAACCACAATATAAACAATAGACGAAAGCAATGAAGCAATACAAAATGCAAAATACAAGAAAGCGAAAACTAACTAACCATTCTCTTTACAGCACTCTATTGTAAAGTTTGAGTGAGCTTCTCCAGTAAAGCCCTGAAATTTTACTTCACCCATTAAATAGAATGTTTAGTTCCTAGCTCTACCCTCAGTTCACAGATAATTAATCTTAATGACCTGCTATAATTTCTTTGTGACTCATAAGACACATCTGTGGTCTTTTTATTGGCTTAAGTATGCAGTAAAAAGCAGAATTCAAGTAAAGCACAGTGCATAAAAATAAATCACATTATACACAACAGGAGAAGGCAAGGAAGCAATTCAAAATACAACACAAAGAAAAGTAAAAAGTAACTAACCTTTCCCTCACAGCACTCTATGCAAGAGTCCGACAGTGCATTTCCAGTAAAGCCTTGAAATATCTTATTTTACACCTTAAACAGATGGTTTAGTTCTTAGTAACACTGTACACGTACTTAAACTTAATAGACCTCTTCTAATTTCTCTGTGACTCACAAGAGACATAGCTCTGTTCACTTTATAAGTTTAAACATGCAATTAAAAGCAGAATACAAGCGAAAACACATTATAAAGAAAATAAACCACAATATAGAAAATAGAAGAAGGCAATGAAGAAATGCAAAATACAAAATCCAAGAAAGCAAAAATAAACTAACGTTTCCCTCACAGCAATCTATGGCAGGGTCTGAGTGAGATTTTCCAGTAAAGCTTTTAAATATTTTATTGTACTCCTAAATATAATGTTTTGTTCCTTTCTCAACCCTCAGTTCACATGTAATTAACCTTAATTAACCTGTTCTTATTTCTGTGAAATTCAGAATAGGCATAGCTGTTGTCTCTTTTCTAGTTTAAGTATGCAATTAGAAGTAGAATACATGTAAACACAGTGTAAAAATGATAAACCACTACATACACAATAAAAGAAATCAGCAAAGCAATACAAAATACAAATCTAAGAAAGCAAAAACAAACTAACCAATCTATAAAAACGTATACAATTTAACCAAATTTGACAAAGACACATTTATTACAGCCCTGTCCCTCTGTAGCTGTAATGTATTAAGAGTAATGCCCTAAGCAGTTACTCATTTCAGTTACACCTTCTTAAAAGATACTAAATGATTTAGCATCAGTTAGGAGAAGAAAGGTAAAATCTAACACAGTGCCACAGCTGACAAAAGAGATCAAACAGCTCCTGTTACAAAGAGATAAGGCATAGAAAGAATTAGGTTTATTATCATAATGTCGAAATTTAAAATAAAATGTGTACGTATTTGTGAATTGTTTCGCAAAACGTACACATTTTTGTATGGCCCTAATGTCAAAAACAAGTGTTAATTGTCGAAAATGTCGCTCGCGACATTTCCGACAATCAACAGCACTCCCACCCGTCTCATAACTCCCTACCTATCTAGCCTAAACTCACAGTTATGCAGGGGGGCAAGCCCCCCTGCACCCCCCACTCACCCCCAACTTAATATTCCAACTCCAAGATCGCACTACAGTGAGGAAAGGGATGTATTTCCCTAACCGCACTGTACCGCAATCCCCTTACATGAGCGAATGTTATAATTGCGAATGCACAGTCCATTCGCAATGATTACGTTCGCTCACATAACCTGCTGAACTATGAAGTATTCGAACATATGTTGTTTGAATACTTCATAGCCATGCAATTGCACGGCGGCATTTTGATAGCAAACCAAGAATGGTGTAAGAATAAAACACAACATGCTTATTGAAAT
>NC_056746.1:850078045-850095545 GCF_019279795.1 Protopterus annectens | reverse complement strand
GCCTGAGGTGAGGCTGTGATTGAACAGAGAACACAGGTGAGGTGCCAGTTCACTCTGTAGTTCATGTAGAATACAGCCAGGGATATTCAGTGCTGTTTTAACCTGTGCAGCAGTAATTCTGGGTGCTTGACAATCTACTGGTATTGTGACTGGTCCTTTGGGGGAGGAGGGATAAAGTTGGCACTGAATCTGTTGGCCAGTATATTGGCAATATCTGTTGGCTCATTATAGGAAGTACTATTGTGCAGTAGCTCAGAGCAAATCTGAGTATTGCCGTGGAGATTCTTTACATAACTATAGAAGGCCTTGTGGTTGTATTTACTATCTGCTGACTTTACTAAAGGAATTGTTAATCTCTACATAACTTATGTTTCTATGGAACCTATATCTCTGTATGATATTATTGTGTAATTTCTTTATGACATGCTATTGTAGCTTTTCTCCCCGGGCCTCCGCTGAAAATGGATATGTGTCCAGTTGGACTTTCCCGGTTAACAAATGTAAAATAAAATAAATAATAATAAATTCTGTTTTCATAGCTAGCGTTAGAGGATTTGATGAGGGATCTCAACTTTTTGTTGAGGCTGATAAGGGAGTTTTTCCAGTCTTGGGACTTCACCTTATTCCGCATCAGTTTCCTCCTTCTGTTGTAGAGATTGTTTATGGCAGGGGACCACCAGATTGGCTTCCTTTTTCTTGGAGGAGAGCATCTTTGTTCTATTGGGTATGGCAAGATCCATGCATTTGTGTATGTATTTGTACAGTTTACTGGTGTATGATTTGGTGGTCATGCAACTATTCTCCATTTGCATGGGTGCCGTGAAGTTATCCACCTCTGTTTTTAGGAGCTCAAAGTTAACTTTGGAGAAGGTTTTCATGGTGGTTACCTTTGCGGGGGTGTGGGGTGGGAGGGATGTGGATTTCCAAGGTGATTAGTTTGTGGTCGGATCAAACCAGGGAGGAGTTGATTATTGGTGTAGAGCAACAGTCGCCCATGTTAATAATGACCAGATCAAGGATGTTGCTACATCTAGTGGGGGTAAGAATGAACTGGTCCAGGGCATTGGAATTAATGAATCCCAGGAAATGTTGGGCAAGTGTATTGGCACATAAGTAGTTTTCCCAGTTAATGGAGGGGTAGTTGAAGTCGCCCAGTATGAGAATGTTAGGTTGGACCCTAATATTCTCCTGGTTGCTTAGGAACATGAAGTGTGAGTCTTGGGACATGGTTGGGGACCTATAGCAGGCTACAACCTGAATCTCTGTCTTACCCAATGTTAGCTACACCTGAAGTATCTCAGATGCATTATGGTGGGATACCAGTCTGGAGGTGTGCGCATCCTTTATGAATATTGAAACACCACCACCTTTGGAGCTTCGGTCCAAGTTCTGAGGCCAAAAGGTATGGAATGATTTATAGCCTGGTAGTGCAGGGGTGCTTTCTGCTGCCTTGAACCAGGTCTCTGTTATGGCACAAATGTCAATATTCTTCATTTTAAGGAGTGCTTCGAGCGAGTGGATTTTGAGATTTAAACTTCTAACACTGAGCAGCATGACCCTCAGATTGTATTTGTTTGTAGCTTTTATGGTGGTAATTTGGTCTTTGGAACACCACCTAAAAAAGGCACTATAGAGGTGGCAAGAGCCTTGGCCAGTATCCGGAAGCCCAGGGTAACAGATGCAGGCCATCTCTGGCAAAGCATCGAGGTCTGTCAGTTATGTCACCCCAGGCAGACAGATACTGGATCCATTTAAAAATTGCACCAGAAACTTAGCCAATTGTTGAAATCAATCATTTTCTGCTTGTACTGTGGTATAATTCTGGGATATGGTAGGATGTTGCTCAGGGCTAGGGTCATACCCACCTGGGATACATAATCCGAGAGCTCCTCCATGTCTCTTTTCATGTAGTCCAGGGAGGTACATCTCAGGATATTTACACCCACATGTACAATGACAGAGTCATATTTGTACCTGTTGTTGAGGGAACTGAGTGCATGTGTTATGAGGCAGATCCTGGTGCCTGACAGGCAGCTGACTGTTACTTTCTCCTTATTCAACCTAGTGAGTGGGACATCAGTGTGCCTCACTATTGAGTCACCTATGACTAGTGTGTTGGTCATGCTGTTTTGCCTTAGGGGCTTTGGTTCAATGGCACACTGTTTAAGAGAGTTATGTGTCTCATGATTAGTGTTGTGTTGTGGTGGTCGAGTGCATTTCTGCCTTGGAGGTCTCTGCTGCATGGGTAGATTTTTATTGAGAGCCTCCATGAAGGTGGGTGTGTGGTTTGTGTTTTTATGCAAAGGCAGTACTGGTGTGTGTTCTGGAGGGCTATGTGTTCCATGTGGTGTGGTGCAAGTGTTGACCTTCTCCTCGTGATCAGCTATTCCAGTCTTGGCTGGAGAGTGCGTGGCTACCAGTTTGGATATATAAGTGCATCTCTCACAAGTCTGAGTGTTGGGAGGTAAGAGGAGAGGGTTGTCAGTGTACATGAGGCAGTTGCTACATTCCCTCAGGATGCCAAAGTTCACTAGGTTAATAGGAGAAAGCACAGGGTACTGACCTTTAGACATGCCTGGAGGGGTGGGCATTAATAATAAGTACTGGAGCTGTATCCTTGTAGAACTTTTAGTGCTGGTAGCACTTTTGTGTGCTAAAATAATTGCTACAAGAAGTCTGGTAAAATGCTAGACTAATAAGCTAGTAAAACTGCAGGAAAGGAGAGAACTAGCAGATCTAAACGAAAATTTGAAGAGCAGACTTTGGTACCACTCAGAAGCTTACAAACAGTCCTAGATATAGCAAATCTGTAATTGGACTAGACTAGTTACAGGAAAGGTGGGAAAAGTGCAACCACGGGCTTTTAAACCAGAAAGTTGAAAGAGATGGAAAAAACTGTCCAAATGGCCATAAACTACAATTTCAGAGCCAGAAACTACTCCTCTTGTGGTAGATAGGCTACTTAGGGCTTACCCCTCCCACTGATAAGCTAGAAGTCTTCCCTCCAACACAGAAAGGCTTGGGGGCTCAGAAGCTTACAAACTGTCCTGGATACAGCAAAGCTGTATTTGGACTAGACTAGCACCAGGAAAGGCAGGAAACAAGCTTAGAATTTTTTTTTTACAGAAAAGCAGCTAAAACAGCACTAAATTCAATTCAAGTGCAGTGCATGCTAGCACAATTGATGGTGTAGCAGTATTAAAGCAAATACAGTTTAAATAAATGCAATTTATTTAAAATGTGTTCTGAACTGAATTCAATCATTGTTTTATTCAACTCTGTTTGAGCAGTTAAAACGTTCCAAAAATATATACTTATCAGCCGAGAAGCACACTCAGTCAGAATACTGGGAGATTCCAGCAAAGTTTCTTTTTTTTTTCTTTTTTTTTTTTTTTTAGTAAAGTGGAAAGGGAGAAAGGAGAAGCAGCAGATAATTCAAGGTTAAGAAATTAAGTGGGTTGGCCTTTTCAAATGCTCTGTCTGTATTAGGTAGTATGATCTAATGACACTAGACTGGGACGAGTGTCCCAGATGAAATTTACAGTAGGGGCAGGCAACTGCAAAGCCACCAACCACTAAATTAATTATATGATACACTCTTTGCCAGGAAAAAAGAACAAACAAATAGATGTTTAACAAATGGAGAAAAAAAAAATAGCTAGAAAAGATTTGCAAACAGTGTGACAGTAAAAACCTTATTTATCAGGCCCTGTGAGGCAGACAATTTTAGTACAACCTTGCAGATTAGTTTATAGCTATAAAATACAGTAGAAAGTATGCAGCAGACAATAAAAGTGCTATAAATACCTTAGAATAAGCAATAACTAGTAAAAATAAGCAAAAGTCAGGATTTATATATCACAGATCATAGTTTTGCTCAGTGTCCCTCCTCCAATTAGCTCTGTGTGAAATGGCAGAAACACTCACAGGGTAACTTCTTAAGCAACAGAAGGTTGAAACCTGAAACAAATTTAAAAAAAAGCTCAAAAGAACCAATGAGGTGCTTACTCCAAGCTGTAGTCCAGGTAACCCCATCAGCCAATGACCATAAACACTATACTTTCACTGAACCCTTCAGTAGTATGCCCAAGTGTGCACAAGAACAAAAATGAAACATTCCCTGCAATGACCCCTTCAATAGTATGTTCAAGTATACACAAGCACTAAAATGAAGCATTTGCCATGCGACCCACAACTGAAGACCAGAACTGATGTTGAGTTTCTAAAGCTAGAATCATCACCTTAATTTCCCTGATATTTATGCAGGTCTGTTCTTTTTTGACCATATACTCTGCACTGGTCTGAAGCATCTGTTTCTAAAAGTTGATAGGTAGGGGGTTGGAGAGTAGGTAGTTGAGGAAGAATGAAAAAAAATGGACAACATGGATGGAACATTATGATGAGTACATAACTTCTTTATCTAACTACTTGCATCTGAAGTGGAAAGCTTCACTATTCCCTTGCAGAAGGATAATGATATCCAGGATGTGGAATCCTACACCAAGGCACTCTATATGCATCTTCAGGATTGCATGGACCATGCTATCCCAAATAAAACCAAGACTCCTTCCTCAAGCAAGAAGAAACCAGTCTGGTGGACCCCGGCCATAAGCAAACTTTACAATAAAAGGAGGAGACTTATACAAAAAAAGGCCAAATCTCAAGTAGAAAAATCATCCCTGATCAGCATTATTAAGAAATTGAGGGCCCTCATCAAGTCAACTAAAGCTAATTTTGAAAAGAAAGTTGCCAAGGATGCCACGAATAACCATAAGGCCTTCTATGGCTATGTCAGAAACCTAAATGGCAACGCTCAGGTCTGTTCTGAGCTAGTACAAAATGGAACAAAATACACTGACCCTTCTGACATTGCCAACATCTTGGCTGACAGGTTCAGTGCAAATCCCCCCACCACCACCACCTACAGGGCCTATTACCATTCCAGGGGATTGAGCAAGTCCAATTATTACTGATACGTTGGTTAACAAGGCTCTATCTAAAGCTAAAAACACTGCCTCCATGGGACCAGATGGTGTCCCAGGCTGTGTCATACGTGAGCTCCAAAAGGAATTAACCTTGCATCTTAATACCCTGTTCAGTCTCAGCCTCTCCACAGGATATGTGCCCAGAGAATGGTGCACGGCAATGGTGGTCTCGCTACACAAGGGTGGGGCCACAACTGACCCTGGGAACTACTGACCAATAAGCCTGACCAGTCTGATCTGTAAGGCTATGGAGCAAATCATTATGGAACTCATAAATGGAGAGATTGGGAACCTCCAGTTGCTGGACCCCACACAGTTCGGCTTCGTCAAGGGCGGATCATGCCTCCTGAACCTGGTGGATTTCTTTGACACAGTTACTCAGGGTATAGATAAAGGAAAGGAGGTACACACGGCTTACCTTGACCTTGCTAAAGCATTTGACACCATTTCCCATTCGGGTATTATTGATAAGCTCAACAGCCTGGGCACAAGATGGATCACAAACTGACTCTCAGACAGATCCCATAAAGTAAGAGTAGCGGGATCTATGTCAGAATCCAGACCAGTAATGAGTGGTGTGCCTCAGGACTCTGTCCTGGGGCCCCTCCTGTTTGGCATATACTTCTCAGAAGTACAGGCAAGCATGGAAGGGCTGTGGCTGGCTAAGTTTGCGGACGACTGCAAACTGGGTGCTATAATAGAGTCTCCGGCTGACATGGAGATCCTCCAGAAGGGCCTAAATGAGACTGATGCATGGTGTCAAAGCCATGGTCTCAAGCTAAATGCAAAAAAATGTGTAGTAATCCCTTTGGAAAAACAGAGTACCCAAAACTACAACATAGGAGGTAATCCCCTGAAATCTGAAGAAGAAATAAGGGCTCTAGGGACCCAAGTAGATAGCCAGCTTTCCTTTGATAACCATGTTGCCAAAGTGGTTAGAAAATCCTTCTATGTGACCCATCTGATCATGAAAGGGTTCGCATCAAGATCTAAGGATGTAATGGTGTCCCTCTGCTCTTCCCTCATCAGACCCATTATTGAGTACAATGCACCAATTGGAATGTACCTGGCTTGACATCTCCAGCAGCTGGAGAGACCACAGAGGTACCTAACCAAGAGAATTACTGGCCTCAAACAGTTGCCCTATGCAGCACGATTGAAAAAGCTAAGACTGTTCTCTGTTGCATACCGCTTTCTCAGAGGCGATCTCTGTCCAACGTACAGAGCCATGTCCAACCCAGAATTGTTGAACATGCTCCATCTTAGCAAAGCCAAATCTACTCAAGCTACACACTCTAGGGATATAAACCTCAACACAACAATGAATAGAACATGCTGGAGGGACAGATTTCCTTTGCAGAGACTTCCCTTACTATGGAACAGGGTCCCAATCTACATAAGACAGAGCCCCTCACTATCACTCTTCAAGAGGAACCTTGATGAGTGGATAGGTAACAGAAAGTTCACACTGGGGATCACACCAACAGCACTACTAGATATGGGCCAAGGGTGCTAGCTGCTAGTACAAGGGTCTAGGGAACTACTAAAGGGGCGGTGAATACCGCACAATGTGGCTGGGCTAATATATGCCTTCGGGCAGATAGCTCAGTACCAACCTATGAACCTATGAACTTATCTGATGTTATCAATTTTCATTCTATCCTCAACCTAGGGACTGAATCCCCAGCTACTTTAGACCCTGGGTAGCTCATGGAAGGATCTTGCTCAGCACCACTGAACCAAAAGTTGCTCCTCCCCTGGAGGCCAGATCCAATTTATATATATATATATATATATATATATATATATATATATATATATATATATATATATATATATATATAGATAGATATATATAAGCACACACACACACACTTGCAGACATATGCATACGTTTATCTACAGGGAAAAAAATCAAGTTTGAAATTCAAAATTACTGACTACAACACAGAACACATATGGAAGATCAAAGAAATCAATTTAAAGTTAATGAGTTATGCTAGCGTGAGCAAATAATGTGTGTTCAAAGGTTCATAGGTAGGTACTAGGCTATCTGCCTGAGGGCATTTATAAGCCTAGCCAGAGTGTGTCGGCTTTCGCCACCCCATTGATTAATTAACTGAGCCTCTGTCAAGCAGAGCCAATGAAGTGATCCCAGGGGTGTATTTTCTGTTACCCATCCATTCGTCAAGGTTTCTCTTGAAGAGTGTTAGTGAGGGGCTCTGCCTAATGTAGTTAGGAATTTTGTTCCAAAGCATGGGGAGTCTCTGTGACAGGAATTTATCTCTCCAGCATGTTCTATTTATTGTTGTGGTAAGGTTTAGCTCACTAGAGCGTGTGGCTCACAGTGACTTGGATTTCTTTAGGTGGAGCATGTCCATCAATTCTGAGTTGACGTCGCTTTGTAAGTCAGGCAGAGATCGCCTCTGAGTAAGTGATATGCCACTGAGTACAGACGGAGTTTTTTCAGTCGGGCTGCAAAGGACATATGTTTGAGGCCAGTAATCCTCTTGGTGAGGTGCTATTGTGGTTTTTCCAGCTGTTGGAAGTGTCTTGTGAGGTACATCCCAAATGGGGCATTGTATTCCATGATGGGTCTGATGAGTGATGAGTAGAGGGGCACTATAACCTCTTTACTTCTAGATGCGAACCCTTTAGTAATTAGATGGGCCACATAGAAGGATTTCCTAACTACTCTGGCAATATGATTTTCAAAGGAGAGATTACTATCTACCTGGGTCCCCATATCTCTTAATACCGCTTCTGTATTAAGGGGGTGCCACCTATGTGGTAATTAGTGGGTGTTTTGTTTTTCCCAAAAGGGATGACTATGCATTTTTTTGTCATTTAGCTTGAGGCCATGACTTTGACACCAGGTGTCTGTCTCAGTAAGGCCTTTTTGAAGGATGTCCGTGTCAGCCGGAGAGTCAATTATTGTTCCCAGTTTGCAGTCATTGGCAAATTTGTTTAGCCATAGTCCTCCTGTGTTTGCCTGTACTTCTGAGAAGTATATGCCAATCAGTAGGGGTCCCAAGATCGAGCCTTGTGGGACACCACTTGTGACTGGTTTAGAGTCTGACCTGGAGCCCCCTATTCTTACAGTGTGAGTTCTGTCTGTAAGCCAGTTGGCAACCATCTTGTGATATAGGGGTTTATGTTCAGGCTGGTAAGTTTTTCTATAATACTCGTGTGAGGAATGGTGTCGAACGTCTTGGCGAGATCAAGGTAAGCTGTGTGAACCACCTTTCCCTCATCTATGGCCTTGGGACTGTCTTAAAGAAGTCAATCAGGTTTAGTAGGCATGATCTGCCCTTAACAAAGCCGAACTGGGTCGGGTCAAGTGTTTGGAGGTTCCCAAGTCTTTGATTAGCCTTGCAGACCAGGCTAATCAGGCTTATGGGGCGATAGTTACCAGGGTCAGTTGTGGCCCCTCCTTTGTGGAGCAGAATAACCATTGCTGTGTGCCATTCTATGGGCACGCAACCTGTGGAGAGGCTGAGGATGAACAGCATGTTTGGGTGGGGGGTTAGTTCGTTCTGTAGTTCATGCAAAATGCAGCCTGGGAAACCATCTAGCCCCATTGATGCTGTGTTTTTGGCTTTTGAAAGGGCTGTTTTCAGTGATTTCCGGAACACTACACTTTTCCGGTATTGTTGTGGGCCCTTTTGAAGGTGAGAGAGAGGTGAAGTTTCCACTGAATCTATCTGCCAGGATGTTGGCAATATCAGTAGGTTTAGTATATTTTGTGCTATTTTGCACTAGCTCAGAGCATATCTGTGAGTTGCCACTTAGATACTTGACATAGCTAAAGAAGGCTTTGTGGTTATCTTTCGAATTCTTGGCTATTTTCTTTTGAAGATAGCATTGGATGATTTTATGAGGGACCTTAATTTCTCACTGATACTGACCAGAGATGTCTTTCCTTCTTGGGATTTGCTTTTTTTCTGAACTAGTTTCCTCCTTTTGTTGTATAACCTGTTTATGGCAGGGGTCCACCTGACTGGTTTCCTTCTCTTAGGGGAGTGAGTCTTGGTTTTGCTAGGGATGGCATGATCCATGCATCCTTGTAGGTGCTCACAGAGTGCAATTGCAAAGGATGCTGCATCTTGGGCAGTGTTATCCTTTAGCGTGGGGGCTGTAAAACTTACTACCTCTGCCTTACGTAAGGTGAAGTTTGCTTTAGAAAAGTTTTTCACTGTGGTTCCTTGGTTGGGGGTGGTGGTGGGGTGTGGACATCCAGAGTGATTAGGTTATGGTCTTATCTAACCAGTGATGGGTTGACCTCCAGTGCGGAACACCTGTCGCCCATGTTGGTGATGACCAGGTCCAATATGTTGTGGCCTCTGGTAGAGGAGCTTACCAGCTATTCCAGGGCATTTGAGTTGATAAATTCCAGGAAGCGTTGAGCCTGGGAGTTTGTACTCAAGAAGTTTTCCCAGTTAATAGTAGGGTAATTGAAATCGCCCAATATCAGGGTGTTCGGTAGGACCTTCATGTTTTCCAGTGTCTCCAAAAAGGCGGAGTGGTGGTTTGTAGCAGGCCACAATTTGCATTTCAGATTTGCCTGATGTTAGCTGCACATGGATGATCTCAGAGGTATCATGCTGCGCCACTAACCTGGAGGTGTGGGTAGCCTTGATGAATATGGATACACCCCTCCTTTTGTGTTTCGGTTCATGTTCTGTGGCCGAAATGTGTGGTATGAGTTGTAGCCAAGTAGTGCTGGAGTGCTCTCTGGAGCCTTGAACCAGGTTTCAGTTACTGCACAGATGTCGATGTTCTCCATACTTAAGAGTGCTTCGAGCGCATGCATTTTGAGATTTAAACTCCTGGCATTGAGTAGCATAACCCTCATTTTTTTACTTGTGCTGTTTACAGAGGTGGGTTTGAATTTTGAGCCTTGCCTAAAAAAGGCACTATGGGGGCCATCAAAAGCCTTGGCTAGTATTCGAAAGCCAAGGGGTGACAGGTGCAAGCTGCCTTTTGCGAAGCAAGCGGCCTGTCGAGCATGTCATCCCAGGCTGACAGACACTGGATCCCCTTTGAATGACACCAGAAGCTTAGCCAATTGTTGAAATTGATCATTTTTTCATTATACTGAGATATCATTCTTGGTGAGGGCAGGATGCTACTCAGGGTCAGGGTCAAACCCACCTGGGCTACATGGTCAGAGAGCTCTTCCATGTCTCTTTTCATGTAGTCCAGGGAGGTATGTCTCAGGTCATTCACACCAACATGAACAATGACAGAGTCATATTTGTACTTGTTCTGGAGTGACCTGAGTGCTTGTGTTATGTGGGAGATTCTGGCTCCTGACAGGCAGCTAACAGTAACCTTCTCCTTGTCCAGCCTAGTGAGTGGGATGTCAGTGTGCCTGAGTCACCTATTACTAGTGTGTTAGGTATATTATTTCGCCTTAAGGGCTGTGATTGTGCGGCACATTGATTTTGTGTTTTATGTGTTGTCTGGTTTGTGACAGGAGGTGCAGATTTTTTGGGTGTCTGCTTTGGAGCTCTCGGATGCTTTTGCAGGTTTTTATTTAGAGCCTCTGAGTATGATTTCATGTATTTATGTGTATTTTTTGCCAGTGCTGGTTTAGTAGGTCTATGTGAGGCTGGAGGTGTGGTGCAAGTGTTAACCTTCTCCTCATGACTGTCTGTTCCAGTCTTGGGTGGAGAGACATTAGCCTCCAGTTTGGCTGTATAATTGCATGTCTCGCATATGTTAGTGTTTTGTGGTAGGAGGAGAGGGCTGTCTGTGTACATGAGGCAGTTGTAACATTGCCTCAGGATACTCAGGTTCACCAGCTGGACTGGAGAGTACACCTGAAGTTGCCCTTTGGTCATGCCTGAATAGTAGGGTGAGCTGCTTAGTCACTTGGTTGGTGAGGGGTGGATAAAGAGCCTTGCCCTGCTGGGCAATCAAGTGTCAGGGAATATTAGTGCTTGCTATTAGGTCTGAGCAAGTGGTGGACTGTAGGATGATTTTTGAGTACTTAGGTGGAAAGTTAGACTAGTTTCCATTGAAAAACTGAAAAGGTGATTTAGTGGAGCTGGGAATAATTTAGCCCTAGCTAACTGGTGCTGCCTGGTGCACAAAACTGTGCAAATGCGGTTTTTAAACTACTAACTTCTGGGCTGGAAACACTCCTCCACGGACAGATGGCTGCTCATAGTTCCCCTCTCTGACAGGTGAACAGAGAAACTTCCCTCTATCCAAGTAAGGTATGAGCAACTCAGAAATGTGCAACACCCCCCTGAATTCAGCACTAGCATGAAAACTGGACTATACTAGCTTAGAAAGGCAGGAAATAAGAAATTTTTTTTGAAAATATAAGGCAGCAAAAACAGTGAAAAGTATACTTAAAACAGCTTTAGATGACTACAAGTGATCCGAAAAGGCTATCGCACTTTAGCATGTAGCCTACAACAGTTAAACAATTTATTTAAACAAAAAAACAAATTTTTAAAAGTGCAGGCAGTCAAATAAGTACAATATGTGAAAAAAACAAGCTTTTAAATCACAATAAATGCTGGAAAATCAGTGTTTAAGTGGAAAACTGTTAAGTACAACAAGAAAATACAGAAAACTGATACTATGCACAAGCACTTTGCTGACTCCAGCATTAAACATTCCCACCGATTGCCCCTTCACCAGTTTTTCTAAGTATGCACAAGCATCAAAATGAAACATCTTCCCAGTGACCCCTTCAGCAGTCTGTCCTAATATGGACAAGCACTAGAATGATGCAACATTTCCATCGATAAACCCTTCAGCAGGACTTCCAAGTATGCACAAGAATCAAAATGAAACATTGCAATGACCCTTTCAGTAGTACGTCCGAGTATACTCAAGCACTTAAATTAAACATTTGCCACGTGATCCCTTCAGTACATACCTCTCAATTTATTAGAGCAAGAAATCTGGACAAAATCTTAAATAACAGTGGGACAGAGGAGAAAAAATAGGGACAATTTTTAAATATTGTTCTTACAAAGTTAGAAAGTTAATAGAATAACAGGTTTTGCATTAGCATGACTTTTCTAAAGGGTATGAAGTCTGGAGCCCAAATGCTTGTCATTAGTTTCTAAGTTAAGTCTTTAATAATTTGCCAGAAAACCACAATATTATGAAAAATGGAATATGAGGCAAAAATCAAGACATTCTACGAAAATCAGTACAGTAGAGAGGTATGGTTCAGTAAGATGTCCAAGTATGCACAAGAACCAAATGAAACATTCTCCCCAATGACCACTTCAGCAGTATGCATTATACTAAGTTCCTGCCAAACACAGTCCCCGGGAATCAGCAAGTGCAAGAGCTGCTGGTGGCAATATGGCTGCCGAGAGATCAAGGAGCAAGCTCCCAGCATGTGCACGAGCCTTCTGCACTATTCCTGCATGGACACAGCTCCTGTATGCTAATTACCCTATTTTCAGGTGAAAACCATGCAAATGAGGTGAATTAGTGATCCAGAATGCAGGCAGCCATCCGTGCAGGAGTAATGTAACCTGTAGAAATGTATTCGGCTAGTAACCGAGTACATTTCTGCAAACTACAAAACAGAGCCATGACAGCTCCAAATAAAGGGTGTATATAATGTGGAAGGCACACCAATGGCCAAATATATGGCCATTGGCATGGAAAATAGTTTCAAAATAACAAAAAAATAACTTTTTTTGGCCGATTTCAGCCATTTAAGCATAGGGCAGTGGTGCGCAAATGGGATCGGCCCGAAAATAAAAATAAAACCTTGAAAAAAGCTTTTTAGGCAAAATCACAATTTTGTCATTATAGTCAATGGCAGGCAGAAGACAACAAGGCCACTGAATAGTGGTTGCTAAGGGGGAAGGCTCAGTATTAGACTTGTAACTAGGCATTAGCAGTCAGTTCTATGCAAATGAGGGGAATGATACTGAATCAAAGATTTCCCCTCATTGCTAGCCAGCACCCAACCCTGTAGGTGCAGGAAAGCATGGTGCATGCCTAAGAGTTAGCTGACATCATAGAGGGGTGTGTCAGGCATACTGTAAGCTTATTGGAGCTCTGTGGCTTGGGTTTGCCCTTAGCTTAGCAGAGCTAAGGAAGGGGATGTGTCTGAAACTGCCTAGCAGTATTTACATTGCCTAAACAGGTGTGTCCTGCTAAGGGTTTAAGGGTGCCCACTGGGTTTTAAACAAAAAAGAAAATTAAACCAGGAAATAGCTTCTCCATTTACATTAGAGCACTGGGTTTGCACAGTGCGACTTGGGGCTTAAACAGGAAGGCAATGGGAAGGGAAACCAGTAGTAGGAAGGTAATCAAGGAGAGCTAGCATGTGGAAGAGGCTGAAGGTGGTGAGGGTGACAATGCTGATGACCAACCCACAGTGAGGAGAAGGAGAAGAGTGTACAGACACAGGGTGATTTACCAGGGGTTACATGAGCTGGAGAGAGTGGAGCACTATAGGGTAGACAGGGACCTCCTACAGCAAATTGTTGAGCTGTGTTGGCCATGCCTCACACACAATACCAACAGAGGGGAACCCATCCCAGTGGATATTAAGGTATGTGTAGGCTTAAGAACACTAGCCACAGGTACCCTCCAAAGGCCAACTGGGGATACCATGGGAATCTCACAAGCATCAGCATCCTGGGTACTTCACCAGTTCTTGGATGCCATGTGAGCACATGCCAGTGAGCACATATATTTCCTCAACACACATGAGGCGTTGACCAGCAATATGCGTCTCTTCCACCAAATAGCAGAATACCCTGAGGTAGTGGGTGCTATAGACTGCACACATATACACATCAAAGCACCACTCGGTGAGCAGGGTAGAGTCTACATAAACTGCAAGGGCTTCCCCTCCATCAACTGCCAGGTAGTGTGTGATGCCCAGGGCATTATAATGAATGTGTCTGCTGGCAGCCCTGGAAGCTATCACGACTCCCACATCTGGCATATGATGCAGCTGTACCAGAGATTTGCCAAAGGGGACATCCCATATGGCTACCTAGTGGGGGACGCTGGTTACACACAGAGCTGTGTCTGATGACACTCATCAGAAATGCACACACACACACACACACACACACACACACATGAACAAGAACTCCATAATGAGGCACATGCATAGACCAAAATCATAATAGAGCAGGTGTTTGGAATACTCAAGTCATGGTTCCGGTGCCTGTACATATCCGGTGGAGCCTTGCAGTACTCACCAGCTCCATGTACCCAAATTGTTATTGCATGGACCATGCTGTGCAATATGATCCTGCGGAAACAGCTGTAGCAGGAACAGCATGGAGCAGGGCCACACAGCCCCCCACCATTGCCAAGGCCAGCACAGGCACAGAGTGACTCAGAGGAGGAACAATCTGAGCCTGCCCCTGTAGGCAGAAAGAGGCATTCCCAGTATGCCCAGGCCTTGGCAAAGAGGTAACGCATAGCACATACACTGACATGGTAGGAACCCAGGGAATGACACCTCTCTCTGACTTGCACATACAGTAAAAGGGATGCCAAATATGACACTACCTGTGCTTAGCCATGTATAAGGATTGTACTATGTGCATCTGACATAGTCAGCCCTCCAGCACCATCTTCAATATGGGCACAGCCACAAAGTAAGTCACTATCACTATCAATTGATGAATGTAGTAGTATGTTCTGCTATCTGTATCTATGGTATGGATGTCAGCATGTAAGGGAATCAGGTGGCTGAATGGGATGGCAGCAGATAGTAGACACCTATATGGGCAGCATGAAATCCTTAACAAATACTGGTGTCAACATAGTAGGCAGTACTAAACAAGGTGACAAAACCCACTGCAGGACATGTGGTGGGCCAAATGTGTTTCCATAGGACACACACATGCATGTCAGTGAAGCTCACATACCCAACAACAGTCACAGCCAGCAGGACAGGTGTAGACAAGCACAAAGAAAGGCTGTGCTAAGGTCTCTGATTGATGGCTATGGAAATGCTCCCCCCTCCAGACCTACACAGACAAACTACAACAGGTCAGGCAGTGGGATGTTAGTTCTGAAGGGTAAGAAGTCTGAAACTGAAATGTAGGTCAATAAAACCTAAGAACTGTAGTACACCAATATTCCTCTAGTCTGCATGTTAGGTCAGAGTACAGAATAAATGGAAGCCAGCAGAGTACCTGAAATACCAGCCCAGTCATAGCAAATGTTTACAGTTGTCAGGTGTGCCCCCCCCCCCTCCACAATCCTATGTAGAAATGTAGTTAACATGTACGTGTGGGTATAATAACAGTGGAGCACAGATTACCTGAGCTGGGCAAAGTAGCAGGATAGATTGTTGCACATGTACAATATGCAGAGCTCTGTGTGTTAAGTTGTTGTGTGTTGTATATTGTGTGAAAGTGGTCAGCATGTAGGCATGGAGGGTTGGGTCCCAGTGGCCAATTGCCAGTACTGTTGATGACAGGGCCAAGTTCTAACAACTGCAGTGCCAAACAGAATGCATCCTAGCAAGACACAATCCAGCAGTAATCCATACTAATTGTTCATATGTAATATCTGTCACCATCTGAAAGATGGACATGGCATGAATGTGCACCCAGACATACAAACAGTACACAGGTGGAAGTATCCTAGACAGAGAGTGTATAAAATGTTACTGTCAAATGGACAAACCTTTGAAATTGCACATATAGGTTTGCAGCACATTAGTTGACTGTGTAGTATGGAATACTGAGGTAGTCCGGCCAAACACTGACAGACCACAAAAGGCACAGGTATGAAGTACTGAGAAACTGCTGATGTCCCTGCACAAGCCAGCATAAGTGGAATGCCCCATGTATATATGTGAGTCAGCTGCAAGTAGCTTCCATAGCACACATGCACTCAGCTCACCCCACCATCAGCCACAGGTACCTCACAGGTCATATCTCTGCTGTTGGGAATGAGTACAATATGACCCCCACCTCTGTATGGGAATAGCCACAGAATGCAGCATGGTGAAGAGGTGTCCCATGCAGGAGTCTCCCCAGCTGTAAGCAGCACCCTGCCAGCATCCACACCAATGGATTAATGAGGACAGAAACTATTGACATTAACAACTTGCACACCTACCCTGTCACCCCAGGGGAATACAGTGGCTTGCAGCCTGGGACTGTAGGAGTGACACAATGTACTAGCCTGCTACAGATGGCCTGCATCACTACCAAATGCACTACAGTCCTCTGGAAAAGGCCTGTGTCTCACCCGTACTGCCAATGGACTCCCAAATAACAGCATAACACAGTCCACAGAACACAAGCGCAAGGCCATGTTGACAAATCCCAGTAGCATGTCCAGCATGTCCTACTGCATGATCTGTGGACCAACCCCTAAATACTACTGGGATGAAGTGATAACTATAGGGATACTTATCAGATATCATTTGCATAATGTTTGGAAGAGGATAGAATAACAGAGGGGGGTAGAAGCATGGACGCCATGGAGTGTGTGAAGTCTGAAACTCAGATGTGTACACATACTATCCCTGCCTGCAAACAGAGGAATGGGTAGCTACAAACCTGCTTGTAAACCACAATGTGAAGGGGTAATGACCAAAAATATGAGCCCTGCCTCTAGGTAACCTGTGTGAATCTGTACAGCTGTGAGGTATGGCCACAGCAGGATATGTTCATCCTGTCATGTCGATAGATGTACAAGCATGGGATCCTCAGCCACCACAGTACCAATGTGCTGAACCATTTACACAGACCCATCAGCAAGTGTCTGCAGCCCCCCCTCAAGAATGGCATGATTGTGCAAGAATATGTAGGCTGCAGTCCACAATACTGAACACAGCTTCATTCATCTTGTGTTCCCCAGGAAATTACTGCAAACAAATACGCATTCCTGTCAGTAGTTGATGACATAAAACATCACAGTGTAAAACAGTACATATGTCTGAATATCTCTGCTAATACCAAAACCATGTATCAGAAGTAGCACAGACACAATTAGTACAGTGTCCCACTATCCTTTGCCCATTGTGACTCCATATTGTCAACCGATCTACAAATATCCTGCAGAAACAGGTTGCTAGCTGTAGGTGTCGAACAGAAATGCCTGCACTGGAGTACAACCTACCTGGAATGGATTCACACATTCAATACAGAAGGTCATACTGGCCATGCTCCCACAGTTAGAAAAATGAAGCCCATGTCTGACAACAAAATACTGAAAGGTCATACTGGACATGCTCCCACACTTACAGAAATGAAGCCCATGTCTGGCAACAACAGTGGACTATACATATCTGTCAGTCGCAGATGTCTGTGCACACACTCCACATTGCTCACCAGTCATGCTTTGCACACACACATCGGATAGGAATACACACATATATCCAAGGACAACACACTATAATAGGCCAAACATACACATACATAGATGTGTGGAAGAGAGTGACAGACAGTGACAAAGAGCTTCCCATCATGAGGCCTGTCCCACCCAGCATACATCCAATTGGTCAATACCACATGATGTGCAAATGTCTATCACTGTAG